>NW_020837945.1:59643402-59817883 GCF_003676395.1 Aethalodelphis obliquidens
AAAAAAAAAAAAAAAAAAAAGAGAGAGAGAGAGAGAAGCCACTTTTGGCCTAAGCCATTTTGTGATCTAAGCCTGACCACAATTCTTGCCCTTGAACCAGTCTCCGTAGTTAATGATCTTAAGGGAAGTAAGGGAATTCAGTAACAGAGAAAACGCAGTCAAGAAACAAAAGTTCAGCAATAAAACGAGTGCTAATTGCTCCTCAAGGGATATACATAACAATCTGATACAGTTTTTGAGCTCTGCAGGAACTAAGACCCCCACCTCTGTGGAAGATGGAATGATGATGTTGACCCTCCTGGACTTCAATCAACTAAAGCTGGGACTCTGCCAACATTTGTCCCAATTCTATGCTGAATTCTCCTCTGCTCAAGCCTCTTCATGAATATGCATGTACTCTTAGCTTAAAACTTCCCCAATTTTACTGTTTGGGGAGACACTGCTTTGGGAAATATCCCCCGAGTTCATCTTACTTGCTGCAAGTAATAATAAATCCTTCCTTCTCTCAAAAAATAAATTAATAAATAATAAAATAAAATAGTAACCAACAACAAAAATACTCAGGAATAATTTTAACAAGAAATGAGGAAACCTATATGAAAAAAACATTAAAATACTCCTCAAAAACAAAAAGGTAGACATTAACAAATTGAAAAATATCCTTTGTTCTTGGATAGTAAAACCCAGCATAATAAAGATGTCAGGTCTCTCTAGTTACTTTATTAATATAACAAAAATATCAATAAACTTTTTTATGATGCTAAATAAGTTGACACTAAATTCATACAGAAGAATAAACATGTAACAATCATTATGAAAACTCTGAACTGGAAAAGGCTAGGAGGGAAGTCTATTAAAACAATATAAACTCTAATTAAAATGGTGTGGTGGGCTTCCCTGGTGGCGCAGTGGTTGAGAGTCCGCCTGCTGATGCAGGGGACACGGGTTCGTGCCCCGGTACAGGAAGATCCCACATGCCGCGGAGCAGCTGGGCCCATGAGCCATGGCCGCTGAGCCTGCGTGTCCGGAGCCTGTGCTCCGCAACGGGAGAGGCCACGACAGTAAGAGGCCTGTGTACCGCAAAAAAAACCAAAAGAACAAACAGTGTGGTATTGGAGCATGACTACGGAAACAAGGCCAGTGGACTAGAAAATTCAGAAGTAGATCCAGGTACACACGGTAATTAATGTATGCAGGCAGAATCTCAGATCAGTGGGGCAGTAATAAATGGTGCTGGGGCAATTGGATACCAATTTAGGAAAAGATAAGAAGCAGAGCCATACCTCATACCACATACCAAAATAAACTTTCAATGGATCAGAGAACTAAATAAAAAATAAAACCACAGAAGTATCAGAAGAAACATGAGTGAATTCCTCTAAAATCAGTTTTAGGAAAGAATTTCAGAGTATGATTCAAGATCCACATGTAAAAGCAATGAATGATAAATTCAAACTATATATATATTCTTTTTTGTTGTTGTTGTTGTTTTGGTTTTGTTTTTGTTTTTTTTTGCGGTATGCGGGCCTCTCACTGTTGTGGCCTCTCCCGTTGCGGAGCACAGGCTCCGGACGCGCAGGCTCAGCGGCCATGGCTCACAGGCCCAGCCACTCCACAGCATGTGGGATCTTCCCGGACCGGGGCACGAACCCGTGTCCCCTGCATCAGCAGGCGGACTCTCAACCACTGCGCCACCAGGGAAGCCCTATATTCTTTTTTTTTAAACATGGAATGCATCACAAATTTGTGTGTCACCCTTGCAAAGGGGCCATGCTGATTTTCTCTGTATTGTTCCAATTTTAGCATATGTGCTGCCAAAGCGAGCACTATAGATATATTCTTAAATCTTTTACTTGTTAAAGAAATTCAAAAGACAACGAATTGGGAGAAAATATAACATATTACACAGGTAAAAGACTAATATCCTTAATATGTAAAGAATGCTTACAAATTAATAAAAAAAGGATCAAAACCCTAAAAGCAAAATGGGCAAAAGACATGAATAGACAATTCACTGTAATGTCCCTTAAATATATGACAAAATTATCAATTTCACTTAGAAAGGCAAAGTAAAACTACACTGAGATAACATTTCTCACCTATGAAATCAGCAGAGAAGTCTGACAACACACTCTGGTGCAGACACTCTTGTAAGTTGCCAGTAGGAGTGCAAAATACTACAACCCTCATAAAGCAGAATTCAGTAATTTTAGAACAAAATTACATAGCATTTACCTTTTAATCCCCAAATCCCACTTCTAGTAATTTACTCTAAATACACACCTTCAACCATACAAAAATACATATGCATAAGTTATTCACTGCAGCATTTTTTAATTGAAAAATATTGGAAACAACTTAAATACTTGTGTGTGTGTGTATATATATATACACACACATATAGCATTGCAAAAACTAGATAAAGATGTGCAAAAGAATGAAATTGGACCCCTACCTTACACCACTCACAAAAATTAACTCAAAATGGATTAAAGACTTAAACATTAGACCTGAAATGGTAAAAATCCTAGAAGAAAACATAGGGGAAGCTCATTGACATTGATCTTGGCAACAGTTTTTTGGATCTGACACCAAAAGCACAAGCAAAAAAAAATAACTGGAACTACATGAAACCAGAAATCTTCTGCACAGCAAAAGAAACAATCAACAGAATGAAGAGGCAATCTATGGAATGGGAGAAAATATTTGCAAATCATATATTTAATTAGGGGTTAATATCCAAAATACATAAAGAACTCATACAACTTAATAGCAAAAACCCCAAACAATCCAATAAAAAAAATGGGCAGAAGAACTGAACAGACATTTTTCCAAAGATGACGTACAAATAGCCAACAAGTACATACACGAAAAGGTGCCTGACATCACTAATCATAAGGGAAATGAAAATCAAAGCCACAATAAAAGCAAAACCAAACAAAAAATAAAACAAAAGTAAAAAAACAAAGAAAACAAGAGAACCAAACAAAAGAACCCAAAAAAACAAACAATAAAAACAAAACAAAAACAGAAAGCAAACTAAAAAAAGCAAACATAAAACAAACACATAAAAATGATTAAAAAAACAAACCCACAATAAGGTATCTCTTCACATCTATAATAAGAATGGCTATCATCAAAAAGTCAAGAGATAACAAGCATTAATGAGAATGTGGAGAAAAGGGAACCCTTGTGCACTGTTGGTGGCATTGTTAATTGGTACAGCCATTATGGAAAACAGTGTGGAAGTTCCTCAAAAAATTAAAAATATAACTACCATATGATCCAGGATATATATCAGGGTATATATCAAAAGGAAATGAAAACAGGATCTCAGAGATATATCTGCACTCCCATGTTAACTGCAGCACTATTCACAATAACCAAGATATGGAAACAACCTAAGTATATGTCAACATATGAATGGATGAAGAAGATGTGATTGAGATATATAGATATGTATCATATTCCACTGTATACATATACAGTGAGATATTATTCAGCCATGAGAAAGAAGGAAATCATGCCATTTGTGACAACATGGATGAACCTGGAAGATATTACATTGAGAAATACAAGTGAGACAAAGAAAGACAAATACTGTATGATATCACTTATACGTGGAATCTAAAAAAGCTGAGGGGACTTCCCTGGTGACGCAGTGGTTAAGAATCCGCCTGCCAATGCAGGGGGACACGGGTTTGAGCCCTGGTCCAGAAAGATCCCACACGCTGCAGAGCAACTAAGCCCATGCGCCACAACTACTGAGCCTGCACTCTAGAGCCTGTGAGCCACAACTACTGAGCCCACGCGCCGCAACTACTGAGCCTGCGTGCTGCAACTACTGAAGCCCACAAGCCTAGAGCCCGTGCTCTGCAACGAGAAGCCACCACAATGGGAAGCCTGTGCACCACAACAAACAGCAGCCCCCCCTCACTGCAACTAGAAAAAGCCCATGCAGCAATGAAGACCCAATGCAGCCAAAATAAATAAATAAATAAAACAATTTTCAAAAAACTAAAAACTAAAAAATATATAATAAAAAAGCTAAACTCATAGAAACAGAGTGGTGGTTACCAGGGGCTGGGAGGTGGAGCAAATGGGAAGATGGTAAAAGGGTACAAATTTCCAGTTATAAGATGAACAGCTTCTTGTGATTATAGCTAATAATATTTTATTTTATACTTGCAAGTTGCTAAGTGAGAAGATCTTAAATGTTTTTACCACAAAAAAGAAATGGTAATTATATGATGTGACAGAGGTATTAACCATCCATCACTTAATGCTATGATGGTAACCATTTTGCAGTATATAAGTATATCAAATCAACATGTTGTATGCCTTATAAACTTATACAACATTATATGTCAATTATATCTCAATAAAGTAGGGGTGGGGGAAGAAATGGCCTTGGAAAAAAGGGAAGCATCCTAGATACTTATGCCATCTATACTTACGTGTCCACATTTGTGTTTGACTGAGAGCTTAGAGAGTTATCCAACTCATTCTCACTTTCTTCTGACTGGCTGTTAACAGCTCCTTCTCGTTGGTCATCATCTACTTCATTAAGAGCCTTTATCAACACAACAATAAAATAATAACACAGGTTGGTTATATACACACTCATCCTTTTTTTGTGTCATAACAGAAGAGAGATCCCTCCTTCTAAGGCTAATCCCTCCACATGTGGTCTAGAACCCAAACCCTCTTACCTCCTTCTAGTCCATCAATTGCCGCTTCTCTCTCCTGCATCTTCAACTTCTCCTTACTGGCTTCAGCTCATCCACATTTAAATCTAAGTCTTTGCCATCTTATCCGTACCCTATACTCACCTCGAGCTACCATCTACTCTTTCTGTGCAACAAACTTCTTGAAAAAGCTGCCCGCCACTTCTCATTCACCATTTATGCCCTGCAACTTTGCTTCTGCCCTGCCACCCCATTTAAGCTGTTCTCTACATGGTCAACATCAACACACCTGTTCCCAAATCAAATGGATATTTCTGTCTTTGCCTTCCCTTACTTCTGACTCATTAGACATCAATGACCACTCATTTCTTTCCCTCAAAATCTTCTTTTGAGGAAGATAAACTTTTCTTTTCCACTTCCATGATACCATATTTTCTTGGTTTTTCTTCTTTTGGCCATTCCTTCCCAATCTCCTTTATTGGTTCCTTTCCTACCCTTCCCTTTTTCTGATGTCACTCAAGGTTCTCCCTTTGGACCTTTTCTCCTCTCATCTGACTCATTTTCTGTATGATTATATCTAATTCCAAGGTGCAATTACGAGCCAAATGCTGTTAATTTCCAAATTTCTAGCTTCACTCAGATCTCTCTTGAGCCCTCAACATTTATATCCAACTGCCTAAAAGATACCCCTAGGAGAACATCCTACACACATATACTCAACATGTCTAAAATTCATCATTTTCCTAAGCCTCTACTATCATTCTTCCAGAAACCTTGTTCCTGTCATGTTACCAAGACCATAAACAGCATCACTATCTACTCAGGTTCTCAAGCCAGCAAACTGGAAATTATCCTTCTTCCTCATCCATCACATCCAATCAATCACCCAATCCTGTCAATTCTATCCCTTCTTCATCTCTCAAATCTATCCCTCTTCCCCACTACTTTCTTCCCTACTGCCACTGCTTTGGGTCAGTCCTCACCACTTCTCGCTAAGATTCCAATGTGAGTCTTCTAACCAGATCCTCTCACCAGTCTTGTCCCTCCCTCCCCAATCCATCTTCCACGTTACTGTCAATTTTGCCATGACTGTGCTCTTCTTAAAATCCTTTAGTGGCTCTACTCTTGCTTTCTGGTTCCTTAGCCCTTCGTGACCCAGCTCCTTCTTGTCTCTCTTACCTTGCCTCTTGCCACTTCCCAACCTTCATCATAGAGACCATGATCATTTGAAAGCTAACTTTTTTTTTTTTCCCCTTTGCGGTACTTGGGCCTCTCACTGTTGTGGCCTCTCCCGTTGCAGAGCACAGGCTCCGGACGCGCAGGCTCAACGGCCATGGCTCACGGGCCTAGCCACTCCACAGCACGTGGGATCTTACCGGACCGGGGCACGAACCCATGTCCCCTGCATCGGCAGGCGGACTCTCAATCACTGCGCCACCAGGGAAGCCCAGAAAGCTAACTTTTTAATAAGTGCCAAAACATACATGGCTTTTGGCTAGGGATATGGCTAATGGACTTTGGCTATTAAAAATATGTGTAACATTCTACTTAATTGCCTTTATAAGTAGAAAACGGTATATTTATATGATTCTGGACCTTGTAACTCCCTAGGATCATCCATCTAATTGATGATTCTCCTTTTTTTCATAAAAGATACAAATAACTTAGGAAATTGCATTAAACAGGTACTGAGACCTAGTCATTCTTAAAAAGTTGACTTATTTTAGTATTAAATTCTTCATGGGCTTTTAAAAAATGTTTCCTATCTCAAAATTCTAAACATTTTGATTAATTAAGAGTTCCAATTAGATTAAGATACAGCTAATGAATGTTTTACTATTATACTTTTCCCATGTAACTAGTCAATAAATTCAAAGTTTCTTGGGTAGCTGCTTTTTAAACATACTGATACATTAGAACTAATTCACTGACTTTCAGATATCTGAAATATTCTTTTGGGGCTTCCCTGGTGGCGCAGTGGTTAAGAATCCACCTGCCGATGCAGGGGACAGGGGTTCGATCCCTGGTCCAGGAAGATCCCACATGCCGCAGAGCAACTAAGTCCGTGAGCCACACCTACTGAGCCTGTGTTCTAGAGCACCAGTGCCACAACTACTGAAGTCCGCGTGCTCTAGGGCCCATGCTCCGCAACAAGAGAAGCCACTGCAATGAGAAGCTCCCAACGAAGAGTAGCCCCCACTCACTGCAACTAGAGAAAGCCCACGTGCAGCAACGAAGACCCAAAGCAGCCAAAAATAAATAAATAATATAAATAAATTTATTTTTAAAAAAAGAAGGGACAAAGATTTAATGAAGAACTAATATCTGGTATTATGCTCAACACTTTACATAACCTATCTGAGCTGATCCTCACAACCACCATAGCAGGTATATTCTATTCCCATTTAACAAAAAACTCTCTGAGCCAACTCAGATACCTTGAGAAATCAACTCAACATCGAACAACTACTTAGTAACAGAATATGAACATAGATTCACCTGACTCCAAAGTGGGATGTGGAAAGACTCTCTTGCTGTTTCCATATTTGTAGATGGTGCACAGTCTTTTTTTTTATTATTTAATTTTATTTACTTATTTTTTACATAGCAGGTTCTTATTAGTTATCTATTTTATACATATTAGTGTATACTATACATGTCAATCCCAATCTCCCAATTCATACCACCACCACCACCACCCCCACTTCCCCACTTGGTGTCCATTCGTTTGTTCTCTACATCTCTGGGTGACACAGTCTCATGGAGCCAGACAGCCTAGATTTGAATGCCATCTCTCATGCTAACTAGCTATGTGATCCTGGACAACTTACTTAATTTTTCTGAGCCTCAGTTTTTCCATCTGCTAAATGGGGATAATAGTAACTACCTCCTAGGTAAGCACTCAATAAATGTTAGCTATTATTATCTAGTCCTATCTTGTTTAGTACAAGCATTACTCATAGAAAGTGCACTATGCTTGAGTAAGAACAATTCTAGCAACCACAACTTGGTATTTAGATAGTATAAAGCTTTTGAAATGTTTACCACTATGCCTATCTACATCAACTTAAACTGAATTTCAGCATGAGCATTATGGCTGTGAGCAAAGCACATTACCTGAGGCTCAATAACAGATTCACTAAGGATGGCCTGGGTGACAGGGTCTTGATTTACCACAATGGGACCTTGAGAGGAATCAGGAGCCATTGTTACATTCGGAAACCCTGCAGAAGGAAAATAAGTCATGATGACTTTGTTTCATTTAATTAAATTGACTTCACACATACTATACACTGCCATAGGTCTGAATTATCGTATGAAAATCTTAAATAATAATAATAGCAACTTGCACTTAAACAGTGCTTACTATATGCCAGGCATTGTTCTAAATGCTTTTACATATATTAAATTGTTTCACCCTCACAAAATCCTATGAGGTTATTAGTATCATTATTTTACATATGGGTAAACTGAAACTCAGAGACGTGAAGCAACAGGCACAGAGTCACACTAGCGAGCGGCCAAGCCAGGATTCAAACCTTAAACTAAAAACTAATGATCTGTTTTTAGGAATTAAGATAAACAACAGATTATATACACATTAAAGTGAATAATGTTGTGCATCTCACAAGAGGCAAAGTTCCTTTTAGAGAGACACTGAAGTTGCTTTAGTTTTCAAATTAAGCTTCACTGAAATTACATACAAAGTAGATACTTTAATTATACGGTAATTTAATATTAATAAGCTGAAAATGAAATCATACCTTAAATTATGAAATCTTATACATTTCGCAAAATGTTTTAGTAAATAATAACAATTTACCTTTCCTTAACTTGAGTAATTTGTAATAGTTAATATTCTTAGTGAAAAGCAAATAAACTGTAATTAATCTATGTCTAACAACTCTTGTATGCTATCCACCCTAGAACACATGTGATAGAAATAATATGATGCCTGAGAAAAGATTTTAAATTCTTTCAAACAGCCAGGTTGGGCTTTGATGAATAAGATAAAGAAACTTTTGTGTGATGTGACTACTTTACCTGTGCGTCTACGAGGAAAACCAACAAACAGATCTTTTGCTGTAGCCATCAAATGATCAGATTTTTCCAATACATCCTGCATCTGGTATTGGTCATTAAGAATCTAGACACATGTTAGTGATAAATATTATTATTCAGAAAAAATATATATACTTAATAAATCACAAAGGAAAAGTCCATACAAAGGCAGGAGCTTAAAAATCATCTCAAATCCTTCAGCGGCAATATCATTAAGTACCAGTAGATGGAGCTATTATAATAATTAGTGGATTTCAAATGCTTGGCTTTGATCCAAAGAAATACATTATTAAATTATGACCCAGTCCACACACAAATGTAGACAAACACCAAAATAAAAGCTTTGCTTAAACTTACTCTTTGATAACCACTCTGATATTTTCTTTTTAGTTTCTATTCTATTTTTTCAAATGATGGTTGCAATCCACTAACTTGATTTTATAATCCATTAAAAAGTTGTGATCCACAGTTTGAAAAACACTGATTAAACATGAATCTTTGAGCCATAAACTCAGATGTGTGGCTCTTTGGTGTTTCAGCCACTAAAGTGATTTCATAATCCACTAATGGGTCATGACCCACAACTTAAAAAACACGACGTGAGACACGACTTTGGGGGCATTAAACAAAAAAGTGATGCTTCTGCATTTATAAACAAGCTCGATTTTTATTCTGGAAAAATGAGAACTCAAAAAATACCAATACGGCGGTGTCTCTGATTATACACTTTCAACTTAGGAATTTTCCCAGTTACAAGCAAGGATGCACGGGCTAGAGTGAAACCAAGTCAACACCTACCACCACCAGATCGCATTCTTAGGCTGAAAGGAGTCTCAAAATTGGAAATTTTCCAGTTTCCAACACTGACTCAAATCAAAACATCTGGTAACAAATGCTCTTACCAGAATTTCTCTAGACCATGGAAACAAGCATACAATGTGACCTCAGTTACTGTTTTAGGACATGAAGAAAAATAACAAGAGTCACATTCTGACTTTTTCCCCCTTCTTCCCCTGCTAAAGCCAAGCATGTTGGCTGGCTCTGTTAGTGAGAATAAAGTCCTGAATCTGTTCTCTCCACAAAGAGTTAGTTTTGGAATGGCACAGGACAAAGAGCACGTTTGGAGTCAGAAGACTGGCATCCTAGGCCCTGTCAAGAGATACAAAAGTGTATACTAAATCTGTATACAATTCTAGAGATATTTGAGAATGTTGTTACAACTTAAATTTTCATCCCTGGTTAGCCATCTTGTAGCACATGCAATTAGAGTTTAGGAGAGAAAGTAAATGGAGCACTATAATCTACCATTTATACTAGAAAAATTATACAAAATATATTTCCTAGCAGCAGTTTTGTTTACTATTTTTAAAAAAGGTACTGACTTCCTATCAAAATGAAGAGATATAAATTGAAAGAAGCAGATTGTGGAGGAATAATTTTATCATATCAAGACCTGATACTAATTATAATGAGGTCTCCAGAAAACCCACTGCCCTGCAGCCCTCTCCCTGCTAGTCCCTGCCCAGGCTCCTTGGGGCAGACAGCTTGAGTGGCCAGAGGTCAGAGCATTGGCTTTCTGTTGCTCCTTCTGGATTTCTTTATCACTCCTCTATGATAAAACTCCTCCTCATGATAGGCAAATCAATCTCTGCAGGCCCATCTGTATATATTAATTCCCCAGATGGGTTTGCAGAGCACAAAACCAAACTTAATCCAAGAATACATCTTGGATTTTCAAAAGATCAGTCAAGGTCCCTTCAAAAACATTATTAGAAACTTCTCATGCTAGCAGTTTTGCTCTCTGGTAATGAAAACCAGACAGAATTGGGAAAGTACAAAGAGACTAGGTTAGTTAATATACTTTTAAAATTTACAAAATCTTTATCAAAGCCACCCCTCTCTGATTTGGATTTGGACTCTTATTTGCTTGATTCCCATGGCATGAGTGGATCATACAGCAAATGAAATCTAAGACTATGCTGGTCAAAGAGCTTTTTTCTTAATTTACGTTAATCTAGGAGCCCAGCTTCTGGGGGACGGGTCCTGGTAGCTCTAACACATAATGATAAAACCTAGGTGGATATGCCCAAGGAGGACTCTTCCTTTGGTCCCCTCACATACCTTATCACAGACATTACAAATATAGCAACACTGAAATAATAGATGTACGAATCCTTTGACTCAGCAATTCCACTTTTAAGAATTTATCCTACACATATATTTATACATGTACTCAAAAACATATTCAAGGATATTCATTACATCATTTATAGTGACAAGGCAGGAAATAATCTGTCGGTGGCAGACACTGCTACTTATCCACCAATAGCCTTTCTTTCTGTTTTCTCTTTAACAGCAGAACTCCCAAGTTAGCCAAGTACATAGCTAATTTCCCAACCACCCTTGCAGGTGACAGTGGTCACTTGATGAAGTTCTGGACAATGGGATAGAAGCCAGAGCTTCTGGGTGATACGTAAAGGGAGTAACGTGCATTCTCTTCCCCACTTCATGCTGCCTGGGAAACATCTGAAGGAAGCTGGAACAGCCACTGCAAACTCAGACATGGAAGCCCTGTAATAAAGGACCAGAGATCCCCCTACCACTACCATGTATTTCTGAGCTGTTCCATAAAAGTGAAATAGATTTCTATTTTGTTTAAACCAGTATATTCTGGGGTCTTCTTTTTTTCCAGGTGCTTATACCATGCTCTGATACACATCCCAAATGTCCACTAATAAAGCACTAGATAAATAAATTGTGGTATATCCATATACTACCTGGCCATTAAAAAAGAAGAGGTAGATTTCTAAATACTGACATAGCAAAACCTCCAAAATATGTTGTTAAAGGGAAATGCCTAAATCCCACTAATAGCAGAGGTTCTCAACCCTAGCAAAATATTAAAAATTACATAGCAACTGTCTTAAAAATACCTAAGTGGGGCTGCATCCCAGATCCACTGAATTAGAATACCTGAGTATAAATATGTCTGAGTCCAGATACTGTTTTTTTTTTTAATGGGAATTTTTTTTTTTTTTTTTTTGCGGTACGCGGGCCTCTCACTGTTGTGGCCTCTCCCGTTGAGGAGCACAGGCTCCGGATGCGCAGGCTCAGTGGCCATGGCTCACGGGCCCAGCCGCTCCACGGCATGTGGGATCTTCCCAGACCGGGACACGAACTCGTGTCCCCTGCATCGGCAGGCGGACTCTCAACCACTGCGCCACCAGGGAAACCCAAATGGGAATTTTTTAAATGGAAATTACAATCAGTCAGAGTTGATAAACACTACGCTAGGCCATGAAGAAGCCGCATTACAGAAAGAAGGCAGAGAAATTTCACTCACCCTCTCTTACCACTCTTCTTCAATCCCTAATTCTACCACATCTACAAGGTATAAGGGATTCAGGACATGAGCAGGGGCCACTAGGGAGGGGAAACTAAAGCCCAGAGTCACCTCAAAGGGGCTGCCTTTTTCCCTGGCCAGATCTGTGTTCTTAGGCCTTTCATGGAGAATTACCATGTAACATTTAAATGTAGGTGACTTGCCTAAGATCATCAAAAGATACGTACCTCTAAAGAACCATTCTCTCAATCCACTGTTCTTTTTACAAGCTCATGTAAACATTTATTTGGGAGATATACTTCTTCCTCATGATATATAAAGTCATGACTTTCATATTTCACTAAGAAGCCTAACAAATTCCTCAAAAGACAGAATGCGACTTAAAGCAGCAGGTCACCCAGACAGCCAAGTGCCATAAGCTCCAACACTGAACAAGAAGAAAACAGGCATTTCTTTTACAATGACTTCAGTCCAAATAAAAGAAGGGTTTTGCTGCAGTTTCCTCTTATTTTCCATAATATGTATTCCTACCCACTCTGATTACTTATTCAAACACCCTACATCTGACAAAAGATTAAGCCAAAGACAAGTGCCTTACTAATTTGTTGGACTAGCACACATTTTTTTTTTTGCAAAGTAATCTAACAGCATCGCTGTTGAACTGAGAAGAATAATTATAGCAGCTTTATATATATATATGACACTAATTATGTGCCAAGGACTGTCCTAATCACTTTAGTAATATTTTATCACTGAAATCTCCTAACAATACAATCAGGCAAATACTGTTACTCCAGTTTAAAGATAAGAAAATTCAGGCTGAGAAGTTAACAATTTAAGGTCACCTGGCTAGTAAGCTGAAGAGCGGGAATTCAAATCACAAAACTAGACTATAATCGTCACTCTGCTCCTTCTTCCAAAGTCTACCTGTAGATCATTGCGTAAGGACACGATAATGATTAGAGTCTGTCCGATGTGAATCAAATACGCGGAAAAAGAGAGACACCTATTTACCTCTTCTTTTCTTTCTAAGTCTACAGATGATGCAGTTTAGCATTACCTCCTTCAGGATAGACAATCTCCTTTTCTCAAGATTAGAAATTTCTGGTTTCTGCTTCTTCCATTTTCTCTTCAAAGCTTTTTCTTGGAGCTCCCAGTGTACTAATGCTCTATTCTTCGATTTGTGTATTTCATGACGACGGATCTATATGGAAGAAAAAATATATAAAAGAATGTTTCAGGAACAAAGAACTTGCCTATTCAGATGGTAGGACAACCTAACCTAGTTCATTTTTAAAATTTTTTCTAGTCCAGTATATGTATATATATATTACACACATTACACACATACATATATTCACAAAATTTTCACCATCTCCTAAATTTTCAAAAATGATTTTTTTTTCAAAAATGATTTTTTGAAAAAGAAGTATCTAAAACTAGTAGACCTAGGGAGTTCCCTGGTGGCCTAATGGGTAGGATTCTGGGCTTTCACTGCTGTGGCCTGGGTTTAATCCCTGGTCGGGTACTGAGATGCCACAAGTCATGTGATATGGCCAAAAAATAAATAAATAAAACAAACTAGTAGACCTAGCTAAAACACAAAATGAAAGAATATTAATTTCTACTTCTTTTGTACAAGACTATCCAATAAAGTAGTGTTTTGCAAACTGCATCTTGGGACTCACTTAATGGGTGGTAAAATAAATTAGTGGATGAAAACCAACATTTTTAAAAAATAAAATAGAATATAGAATAGAAAATATTAAGAACACATTGCACATAATAAAAGTTAAGAATTCGTTTGTTGGGGCTTCCCTGGTGGCTCAGTGGTTGAGAATCTGCCTGCCAATGCAGGGGACACGGGTTCGAGCCCTGGTCTGGGAAGATCCCACATGCCACGGAGCAACTGGGCCCGTGAGCCACAATTACTGAGCCTGCGCGTCTGGAGCCTGTGCTCCGCAACAAGAGAGGCCGCGATAATAAGAGGCCCGTGCACCGCGATGAAGAGTGACCCCCGCTTGCCACAGCTAGAGAAAGCCCTCACACAGAAACAAAGACCCAACACAGCCATAAATAAATAAATTAAAAAAAAAAAAAGAATTCTTTTGTTAAATTTTTCAGTTACATATGTGTGTACATGTACAATTATAAACACACACACACACACAGACTGAGTATGACATAAAAGGCACAAAATCCACTGAGTTATCTCTGGCAAAGGCAAACCCATTCCATGATATTCACATCACCACCAAGAGCTCACAATGCAGTGTTTTTATAGCCCTGCAATGGCTGCATGTGGAAGTGGGTCCATGGAGATGCAGGACTCCAAGGAAGTGGAATTCCAGAAGCAGAAGCAGAGATATGAGCCACAGCTTAAGAGTTAGACGGGAGGAGTTCACTAAGGTGGCTAAGGAACAAAAGCAGATATTGGCTTTACAAGCACTCTAGTATTCAGAACTATGAATATGAACAAAACCTGTATGTCATCTGATAAAATGTACTACTGAGTTTGCACCATGTAAATATGAAATCAGTCCATTAAGAGACTAACAACCAAATATTATGTAAGCATTCTGATTCACAAAGAACAAATGAAGATGACATTTTTGAGACAATCGGGGAAATCTGAATATGGATTGGGATTAGGTAATACCAAAATATTAGTGTTACTTTTGTCAGGCATGATAATGGTATCATGGTTATATATGAAAATATCTATTTTTTTTAACGCAAACTGAATATGTAGACAAAAAATGACATGTCCTCTGGGCTTTGCTTTAAAATGCTCCAGTGAAGAAGCAAAGGGTAAGATAAATGAAACAAGTATGGCAAAATTTTCATACCTATTATATCTAGGTGAACAGTATATGGGAGTTCTTTATACTTTTGTCGCTATTTTCACGCGAGTTTGAAATTTTTCATAATAAAAAAGTTTTAAGTCATCAGGGCATCATTATTATCCTCAACAAACATTTAATGAGTACCTACTACAATTAAGATTCCTAGGCCCACAAAGACATTAAGATACGGCCTCTATCCCTCAAAAACATTAATAATCTGCCCAGAGATTGGACATATGCATATAAAGACAAATGACATGCATTAGATGGCATATACTCAATGCCTTATGTAGGTAGTAAGTACAACAGTTCAGAGAAGAAAGCAACTGTTAGGCAGCTTCAAAGAGTAGGACTTCAAACGTACTACAATAATCAAGAGAGTATGGTACTAGCATAACGATAGACATACAGATCAGTGGAATAGAAATGAGAGTCCAAAATAAACCCTCATCTTTACAGACAATTGATTTTCAACAAGGGTGCCAAGACAATTCAATGTGAAAAGAACAGTCTTTTTAATAAATGGTGCTTAGACAATTGGATATCCACTTGCAAAAGAATGAAGCTGGACTCCTACCTCACACCATACACAAAAATTAATTCAAAATGGATGAAAGGCCTAAACATGAGAGCCAAAACTTTAAAACTCCTAGACAAAAACATAGAAGTAAATATTTGTGAACCTTGGTTAGACAATGGTTTCTTAGATATGACACTAAAGCTACAAGTGACAAAAGAAAACAATTAGATAAATTGGACTTCATCAAAATTTAAAACTTTTACGTTTCAAAGGATACTATCAAGAAAGCTAAAACACAACCAACAGAATGGAAGAAAATATTTGCAAATCATATATCTGATAAGAAACATACCCAGAATATATAAAGAACTCCTACTACTCAACAATAAAAACACAAATAATCCAATTTTATTTTTATTTTATTTTACTTTTTGTGTCCCTCTCTTCATCAAGCCCAGTTCATAGTTGTCACATATTTCCTATGGAAATTTTTAAATAACTAAGAGACTTGAAGAGACATTCCTCCAAAGAAGATACTACAAATGGCCAATAAATATATGAAAGGATACTCAATGTCATTAGTCATTAGGGAAATGCAAATCAAAACTACAATGAGATTCCACTTTATACCCCCTAGGGAACTAAAACCAAAAAGATGACAATGACAAATGCTGGCAAGGGATGTGGAAAAATTGGAACCCTCATACATGCTGGTAAGAATGTAAATGGTGCAGCCACTTTAGAAAACAGTTTGGCAGTTCCTCAGAAAGTTAAATATAGAGATATCATATGACTCAGCAATTCTGCTTCCAGGTATATGCCCAAGAGACTAAGAGCGTATGTTCACACAAAAACTTGTACATGAATATTCATAGCAGCATTATCTATAACAGTCAAAAAGTAGAAACAACCCAAATGTCCAACAACTGATAAATGGATAAATAAAACATGGTATATCCGTAAACAAAATAGTATTTGGCAATAATAAGGAATGAAGTACCGATACTACAACATGGATGAACCTTGAAAACATTACGCTAAAAGAAAGAAGCCAGATATAAAAGAATACATGTTATATTGCATTTATATGAAATGTCCAGAATAGGCAAATCCATAGAGACATAAAACAGATTAGTTGTTGCCAGGGATTGGAAGGGTGGGGCACAGAGAGTGACTGTCAATGGATAAAGGGTTACTTTTGGGGGAGTGAGGAAAATGTTATAAAATTAGAAAGTGATGATGGTTGCATAACTCTGTGAATATACTAAAAAGCAATGAATTGTACACTTTAAAAGGGTGGATTTTATGTTATGTGATTTATATCTTAATAAAGCTGTTTAAAAAAACAAACAAACCTGTAATAAAAGCTTTTTTTTTTAAAGTAAAACTTGAACTAGGATAAGGAAGCAAAGTAAGATTTGTAGAGGAGGAGAAGAAGGTAGGGAAACTGTTCCAAGTAAAGAGGATAGCAGGAACTGGGGCTCAAATGTGGAAATGTACATGGCATGTTCAAGAAATAAATTATAATGTATGTTTTTGTATAGGGAAGTAATGGTAAATAATGCTAGTGATATCTACAGATAGGAAAAGACGATAAATGTGTACAGGAAAATACTGGACTAGAGAGATTTGAACTGTAAACCAAACCTATCTAATGAAATTATAATGCATGCTAACTGATATGCCTAAGTAAAATAAGGAAGCCCAGGACATACACTTTTTGATTTTATATAGACATAAGCAAGATTAAAAATAACTGAACAACTTCTAAGAAGTGCCTCTGGTTTCTATTCTGTAGGTTAGAAGTATCAAGTATCAAATATCAAATAAGAGGATGAACAAACGATTTAACTTTCAATAGTAAACTTACCAGATCTTCAGGAGTTGCCCGATGAACTGTTAGATCAGTTACAGTGTTCTGCAAAAAAAAAAAAGGATGAACTTTCTTTAAAAAGCAAAAGGTTTCTTACAAAATATTAGTATATGCTGAATTTTAATGGCTGAAAATGGATTCAAAATCCTGAGACCAGAAAGTCTTTCCTTGAGAATTAAATTCTCAATTTAAATATTAACATGGATTACTTTTAGGTGTCTTGTAGAAAATAACTGACTATTTTTAAGTGTCTCACAGAAATTAAGCAATAAATTCACCAAGCAAGCATACATTATATTAAAATAATGAAAACAACCAGGTAGTACATTATTCAAAAAGTAGAGGTTCAATTTGTGGCATGCCAACACCTTAAGCATAGAACCTATCATAACGAGAGACAAATTTTGAGGGTATTGTATTATTTCATAAAATGTGAAAACAGTCACTCAAGTAAAAAGGCACTAAACCAAATGGCAGGGCTTCCACATTGCACAACTCAGGTGGTTCCGTTGATATCACAGGCCATGTAAATAGTGCCCCTTGGAATTGTGCAGTGCACAGCCTGCACAGCTCTGAGTAGCAGCCCTGCAATTTGGTCCTTTCCAAAATGACTTCAGCCATTTGTGTTATACAGATTTGGTAAGGCAGGGAAAAAAGCAATGTAGACTTCTAATTCTAAGAGAAATATACAGAACTGAGCCTAGTGAAATAGCTTCTGATGTATTCAAAGACTTAACCTTTGGGCCATAGTTTGTATTTAGCTCAAGTCTTTTATCTACTAAAACTGTTATTCCTTCCATATTGATTTAGAAAAGTACAAGATACAACAGTAAGATCATGAGAATTGTTTTTTTTTGTTTTTTGGGGGGGTTTTCTGGCCATGCCACGTGGCTTATGGGATCTTAGTTCCCCGACCAGGGATTGAACCTGGGCCTTCGGCAGTGAAAGTGCCAAGTCCTAACCACTGGACCATGAGGGAATTCCCGAGAATTGTTTTTAATAATCATAATAAAAATTTAGGCATATAAGTGATATGCTTGGAATCAGCTTTCATGGGAGAAAATATAATTTCATTTATACTACTATTGCTTAAAACTACAGGTGACTCTTGAACAACATGGGTTTGAACACAGGTCTACTTATGTGTCGATATTTTTCAATACATACTACAGTGTGACGCAATCCACAGTTGGCTGAATCCATGGACGCAAAACCACAGATACAGAGGGCCAACTGTAAAGTTATACGTGGATTTTCGACTGTGCAGAGGGTCGGTGCCCCTAACCCCCATGTTGTTCAAGGGTCAACTGTATTTTCTTCTGAAATTGCCTTTAAATCTAATTTACAAGCCATTTCAGAAAATGCCTCAATATTTTCATCAAAACAGTATTATTCAGTTGATCTCTCCTTCCGCATTTACCATTCACACCAAATGAGCTATAACTACTTTCAAGTTCCATCTACCTTCAGAAAACAAAGTTTTTTCCACCACTGGAGATAATATAAAGTAAATGAGGAAGGTTCTGAATGCAATTTCAAATAATGGTTTTCAATTATGTTTTGAGCAACAGTAGCATAGCAAAATAAATATGGAACTTCCCAAAGTAACCGCTCTGAAGGGGACAACTTATGTTATCATTTTTTCATGATAACATAATGTTAACATTATGATAACATAAATGTTAAGGTGTATTTTTTCACCTTTTAATCAGTATCATTACCTTAGAGTCATATCCTTATACTATTTTATAGCCAATCACACGGCAACAAAGCAATCTAAACAGAGAGAAATCCCCCTGCCCCACTTTCTAAGGCTGTCAGTTTGCCCAGGATACCTGGCTAAGGTGGTTGGCCACAACACAGAAGGTTCTAAGTCCAAAAGAATCCCTAAGATCCAAACTAGTCCCTGACCAGTTAATCTTCACAACAGAAAGTAAAAGTATCCAAAGTCTCATGGTCCAAACCAAAGTACCCAACTCCAAAAGATAAAAATCCCCTTGATAATACCAAGTGGTACTCAGGGTAGGAGCCAGGGATCATGTCTCAGATACCTGAGACCAGTCTTACATCTTACGAGAACCTTTGTACTGAAATTGACAAATCTCTGGAGATGAGCAAAAAACAATTTGAGGGTTAAGACAGCAAGGATCACCCACTTTTTCAGTCAAAAATGCCACTCACATGATTATGATATCACAGATTGCTATGGACAAATCTAAAATATGTACCAAAAAATTTCAGATTTCAGGTTAACTACAGTTGCCTTAAAGCAGTGAGTTCTCAAAGTAGAGGTGAGGGACTTTTTAAAAACACACTCCCCACCCACTTAAGATTTCATGTTTTTTTTTGTTGTTGTTGTTTTAAAGGAGAGAAGAGAAAGGAAATCCCTTCCCTTCTTTTCTTTTTTTAATTAATTTATTTTTGGCCATGTTGGGTCTTCCTTTCTGTGGGAGGGCTTTCTCTAGTTGTGGCAAGTGGGGGCCGCTCTTCATCGCAGTGCGGGGGCCTCTCACTGTTGCAGCCTCTCTTGTTGCAGAGCACAGGCTCCAGACGCACAGGCTCAGTAGCTGTGGCTCACGGGCCTAGTTGCTCCACGGCATGTGGGATCTTCCCAGACCAGGGCTCGAACCCATGTCCCCTACATTGGCAGGCAGATTCTCAACCACTGCGCCACCAGGGAAGCCCCAAGATTTCAATTCTTAAAAAGAGGTAGAGCTATAGCCTCAACATGCATATTTTTTAAAAATTCCCCAAAGGCATCTGCTCTTCCCTCCAAGACCTAGGATATGGGATTGGCCAAAAAGTTCATTCAGTTAATGAATACGTTGTTCAATAAAGTTCTTGGTGAAAATGAAAAATGTCTTTTATTTTTACTTAAAACGAAACAAACGTTTTGGCCAACCCAATAACATGCCCAGAAACCCATTCCACCATATCACATGCTAAGCCCCATTCAGAGCACCATCCTGAGTGACTAAGGCCATGTCATCACATTTATTCCTTCCATGTAACGTTATACCATGTATTATCCCACCTAGACTTACATCCCATTCTTGCTTTACTGACATTTTCTTCTTCTTTACTTTCAGTGCTTTCCTTCCTCCTCCACGGGGACCGTAACGGTTCACTCTGACAAATGACATCTAGGAGTAATAATCATATAAAATTTTAAAAATACATGAAAAACTAATAATTAATCATCACCAGAGAGGGAAAAAGATATCTAAGAAAATAAATTTTAAAACATCAGACGAGAACTTTAAGTATACTGAAAGGAACAGGCTACCAAAAGACTTGGTTCTTTCACTTCATAATTATTAGAAAGTTGATACTGATAACTATGATAAAAGAGGTTTCAAATCAACAAATTAAATATATGTGATTAATAAAGAACCCTAGGAATGAAGCAAGTATGACCTAAGGCAGAGATCTATCTGACAGCAGTCATAAGCATTGTCACCTGTTACACAAATTCGCAATGAATAGAGGAAATGTCAATCACATGTGAACAATGTGAATGTAAGAGAAGGAGAGCAAGAGATAGTTGGGGTTCTTTTTTAAGCATCTAACACTCAAAATCACTACCAGACACATACGTACTTACCTTAAAATAAAGGTGGCTAAAGTTTAGAGAATTAATGAGTTATGATACGATCTCTAGTATATTTTTCACATAATACTAAATGGGGGTGATTATTGATACTAAACTAGAATATGAAAATGGCCAACAGTTGCTTGGCACTTTTAAAATGCAATGCTAAGGACATTAGACTAAACATCATACAAAATTAGAAAAAGACTCACAGTGCCTGAACACTAGGATTTGAGGATACACATATGTTTTAAAAAGCAACACATATATATGACTCCAATTCCAGAACTTCTTTAACACCTAAATAATTACAGAACTTTCCAGCTGACCCCCTTACTCCAAATTATCCTAAAACAAAGACTCTAGTATTTTCCTTAAGTACATCTTTGAAAAAAATCATTTAGTCTACTGTGAATAAAGATGACTAAATGCAAGTATTTCTCAGGAATTGGCCCTCTGTCCTATAACTCTTAGCAACCACATTCACTCTTTAAGCATGGTATCTAATTTCAGAACGTACAATCCAGCAAAGGAGATAAGTCACATACAAGTTAGAGAATAACATTTAAGTGTTATCATAGTGATGGTGATGATGGCGATGATGATGACAGTGGTGGTGGTTATAATGATGGAATTAGCTACTAAGTACTTTCTTCAAGCCAGGTACTGTTCTAAACTCTTCCCATATATTATCTCCTTTAATCCTCACACTAATCCCATGAAGTATTTACTATTTGTTACTCATTTTATAGATGAGAAAACTAAGGGACAAAGAGTTAACTGACTGGGAAGGTCACACAGTAAATTGCAGAGCCATATATGCCATTTTAAAAGATATGGAATGGAATAGAACCAAGAGTCCAAAACAAAACTTTAAACTTATGGTCAGTTTGTATTCAACAAGGGTGCCAAGAAACAATTCAATGGGGAAAGAACAGTCTTTTAAATTAATGGTGCTGGGACAACTGGATATCCATATGAAAAAGAATGAAGTAAGACCCCCTACCTCACAACATGTAAAAAAAAATTAACTTAAAATGAATCTCAGACTTAAATGTAAGAGCTAAAAGTACAAAACTCCTAGAAGATAACATAAGCATAAATCTTCATGAACCTTGGGTTGAGCAATGGTTTCTCAGAAATGACACTAAAAACACAATCAACCAAAAAAAAAATAAATTGGACTCCATCAAAATTTAAAACTTTTGTGCTTCAAAGGACACCATCAAGAAAGTGAAGAGACAACCAAAAGAATGAGAGAAAACATTTGCAAATCATATATCTAATAAGTAACTTGTATCCAGAATATATAAAGAACTCTTACAACTCAACAACAAAAAATCCAATTTTAAAATGGCTAAGGGGGCTTCCCTGGTGGCATAGTGGTTAAGAATCCGCCTGCCAATGCAGGGGACACAGGTTTGAGCCCTGGTCCGGGAAGATCCCACATGCCACAGAGCAACTAAACCTGTGCGCCAAAACTACGGAGCCTGCACTCTAGAGTCCGCGAGCCACAACTACTGAGCGCATGTGCCACAACTACTGAAGCCTGCGTGCCTAGAGCCCATGCTCCGCAACAAGAGAAGCCACTGCAATGAGAAGCCTGCGCACCGCAACGAAGAGTAGCCCCTACTCGGTGCAACTAGAGAAAACCCACGCGCAGCAACGAAAACCTAATGCAGCCAAAAACAAATTTTAAATTTTTTTAAAAAAAGAAAGAAAAAATAAATAAATAAAATGGCTAAGGGATTTGAATACACATTTCCCCAAAGAAGATACTACAAATGGCCAATAAACATGTGAAGAGATGTTCAAGATCACCAGTCATTAAACGCAAATCAAAACCATAATGAGATATTACCTTACACCCACCAGGATGGTTATAATCAAAAAGATGTAAATAACAAGCTTTGGCAAGAATGTGGAGAAAGTGGAATCCCTATATATCACTAGCGGGAGTGCAAAATGGCATAGCCACTTTGGAAAAGTTTGGCAGTTCCTAAAAAAGTTAAACACAGAGTTACTACATGACTCAGCAATTCTAGTCCCACATATATAGCTGAAAGAATTGAAAACTTATGTCCACACAAAAACTTGGACATGAATGTTCATAGCAACATTATTCTTAATAGACAAAAAGTGGAAACATCCCAAATATCCACTAACTGAAGAAGGGATAAATAAAATATTGTATATTCATATTCTGTAATATTATTTAGCAATAATAAGGAATGAAGTACTGACACATGCTACAACATGGATGAACCTTGAAAATATTATGCTAAGAGAAAGAAGCCAGACACCAAAGGTCATAAATTATATGATTCCATTTATATGAAATGTCCAGGATAGGCAAGTCCATAAAGACATAAAGTAGATTAGTGGTTGGGAGGGTCTGGGGGGAGGAGGAAATGGAGAGCCACTGCTAATGGGTACAGGGTTTCTTTTGGCGGTGATGAAAATGTCCTGGAATTAGATAGTTGTGATGGTTGCAAAACTGTGAATATACTAAAAAACTCTAAACTGTATACTTTAAAGGGCTAAATTTTATGGTCTGTGAGTTATATCTCAACAATGCTGTTATTAAAAAAGATATGGAAAAATATAATGGTTATTCAAAAAAGCTTTCTTATGTATTTTACTCTTTAACCACTTAGATCTTCGATTTACTTGGCAGAAACAAAGGGGAATCATAAAATGTCAGTATGTCTAAATGATGAATTATGTATTCATTAAAATTACATTATGAAGAATGTAGGAAAATACATAGAAAGTTCAGTGTAAAAAGTAGAATACAGGAGCTTCCCTGGTGGCGCAGTGGTTGAGAGTCCACCTGCCGATGCAGGGGACGCGGGTTCGTGCCCCGGGCTGGGAAGATCCCACATGCCACGGAGCGGCTGGGCCCGTGAGCCATGGCTGCTGAGCCTGCGCGTCCGGAGCCTGTGCTCCGCAACGGGAGAGACCACAACAGTGAGAGGCCCGCATAACGCAAAAAAAAAAAAAAAAAGTAGAATACAGAACTGCGCATATAGTATATTCTCATGATGTTAATACACACACAATACTAATAAAGCACTTACCTGTGCTAAAAGCTTCACATTTAATCCCACAACCCGATGAGGCACATACTATCCTGAGACACACTGGAGCGTAGTAGTTAAGAGTACAGTCTAAAACCAGACTGTCTGGGTTCACATCCCAGCTCTGCCACTAGCTGTAAAACGGAACTAATTAAATGCACAAGGTGCTCAGAACCCCTACCTAGCACACCCTAAGTTCTACTTAAGGATTACTAATGATTATGTCAGCAACAATTATTAACCCCCTTTCCCAAATGAGAAAACTGGTGCTTTTGAGGTATTGCTCCAAGTCACAGAAATAATAATGCACAGAGCTGGGAGCTGACACTCAAAACCAGATCTGCATAATTATGACTAATTATAATAATGCATATTCTAGAAAACATTACTAGAATTAAGTTATCTTTGGTTGGTTCTATATTTTCCAAACTTTCTACAATGAACTCATGTTACTCTTAAAATACTTTATTTCAAGTTATTTAAAATATTATACTTTTCCACCAGTCTCAATTCTGAAAACCATCCCTGAATCTTAAGTACGCAGAGGTTAAGTTCACAGTGGTGTAACAAAGCTGCTATCCCATCTCTGACCTTCCCTTCACCAACAAACTTCATGAAGGAGAGGCCTATTTAAGCACTTATATTTACTAAGCCCCAGTTATACTTCAAACTTTTATAACACAGGAACCACCTATGCACTGAAAAGTGTTCTCTTAAACATCACCAGTAAAGGTGACCATATTTTTCTTGACCAAAGATCAGACTTCGTGGTCTGACGAAGGGATTTTGTGCCACTTACAGGAACCAGGTGTCATAAGGGAGCTATAGTTTACATGCTGAAATGTGAGACTATAGAGATAGTCTGATGGTTTACAGTACCAAGATGTCAAATAATAAAATTAGCATAACCCAGAAAATCTAGGCTCGTTGGGAGAAAATCTAAAATACTAATAGCTTCCTAATTGCTAAAATTATTGGTCCCTTATTTCTCAGGCCCTTTCCATCTCTAGAGACGCCCACTCCTGGAAGCTCGCCCCTCCTTTGGCTTCCATAACACTCTTTCTCCTGGTTTCTCTCCTATTCTTTTCTCCTTTTCAGGCTAAGACAATATTCACATACTATGTAATCAAGGATCTTCACTCAGTTCTATCCCAGTCTTCTTTTCTTTCCATTGGACACCCTCTCTCTTTGTCCAATAATTGTTTTTGAGAGTCTACCACATGCCAGGCACTGGCCGGGCACTGGAGATACGACAGTAAACAAGTCTAATATGGCACCTGCTCTCGTGGAGCTTACTTTCTAGATCACCACGGGGAATTCACATTTTCCCTTAGTGATCTCACCTACTCCCTTGAGCAAAGCTATCAACATACTGGGAACACAAATACACTGTGAAAGTTAGTCCCAAATCAAGGATGCGCACCTTTCCTCAAAACACCTAACGCTCATTTCCAACTGGCTTCTGTGCATGCACATCTCTCAAATATCTCAAATACAGTATGGCCAATATACAGCTTAGCATCCATGCCCCCTCCCCACCAATGTCTAGTTCTTGATACATAACTGGCTTGCTCAGTAAATGTCTGCTGCATAACGCTGAAGTACAGAATTACCTTTCTTCCAGTTGCTCCAGTTTAAAACCTTAGCATCACCTTCTCTCCCTTCTTGTCTCAAAGCTAATCAGACACCAGAATCTATTCATTCTTTCCCTCAAACATCTCTCTCATGTCCCCCTTTTTTCATCTCTACTATGAATGTTCTTGTCCAGGTTCTCATTATTTCCCCTAATTAATCTTCCTTTCACTCATTCACTCTCCTACTTCATCATCCATCTATTATTTCAACAAGTATTTTGAAAGCACCTTCCAAGAGCTTGGCACCAGATACAGCAAGAAAGTAGAATAACTCTGGACCCTCAAAGAGCTTAGCTTGTCCGACCGCAATTAAATAAGGAATTGCAATAAAAGGCTAACGTTGGAAGTAAATTCAGTGTCATAGAAATACCTATTTTACTCTACACAGTGAGAAAAAAGGCCACCTCCTCCCTCTAATTCCCCTAAAAATATTGAAGCTGAGAGCGGAACTATGAATAAAAGTTAGAAGCTGGGGAAAAAATGCTCCAGGTCGGGGTCGGGGTCGGGCACTTACAAAGGGTTTGAGAGGTTCAGTTTGACTAACAAAGATTTGAGAGGGTAGGAAGGCTAGAAAAAGGATAAAAAAGAAAGGCAGAGGCCAGATTATGGCCTTGTGAGCCACAGCAATTTGAACACTAACCTAAAGACCTATAGGAAGCCACTGAAGTGTTTTAAGCAAGGTCAGTTACGATGGGATTTAGTAAAACCACTCTGATCAAAATTGATCAAAGGGAAACAAGACCTCTTTCCAAACACTATCCCTCCAATCACTCCTACCCAGATATATGGATAGAGGATGGCTCTCAAAACTTTACTTCCTTCCTCAAATGATTTTAACAGCGCTCCCCTGCAGAGAGGGATCCAGCTCAGCTCGGCACTCAATCTCTCCGCTCCGTGCGACCCAGCTGACCTTTCTTTGCAGTCATTTCTCCTCTCACATCTCCCACACATCCTAAAACAAAGCTCTCGCCTTCCCATACAGTTCCAGCCGTTCCTTACGCTCTGCTTGGAACACCCGTCACACCTCCACTCCCTTTTCCACGGGGTTAACTCCCACTCACTCTTCAAAACTCATTCAGGCGGGCCTTCCTGATAAACCCTTTCCTAACCTTCAACTCGACTTAAATGACCCTCCCTGTCCCCAAGTACCCCGGGTAGTTTGTCTCTCTCCCATGAGACCGGAAATTCCTTGAAAACTACATTAGGGTACCCCAATTTCTAGCTCTGCGCTAAGTGCCCGAAAGCGGTGCGCACGCGCACACTCAGGATGCTCCTGGGAGAGCGCGCTAAACACAAACACACCCAGACAGGCATGCTAACACGCACACACACTCGCAAAACACACGGAGTCGCGGGTGCACTTTCCGTAGTAAGGATCCTCAACCCAGGCGCCTGGATACCCAGGGAACAGAGAGGAAGACGCCACGACCGTTCGCCCCGCCCTGTACCCCCTGTCCCTAAGATTCTGTGGGGCGGGCTGCAGGCCTCCGCCCCGTCGTCGCAACTTGCCTTGCAGTTTCCTGACTGCTGCCTCCACCACGACTAAAACTCCAGGCTCCAGAATCGCCCGGCCGGCCACAAGTTAACACAGCCCGCCACTTCCGGGATGTTGCCTAGGTTACCCCAGCCCCGCCCCATTCCCTTGCGTACATCCGCCGAGGCCAGTGCGCAGGCGCCTCCCAAGATCTGGCTTACGCTATGAGATAAAAAGGCTCTTGGCGTGTCTTCCCTTGGCTCCCCTGTCGGCAGGGTTCCGGGCATAGCTTTGGAGGATAGGCATGTATCATTAGCCAGGTTCTTGTGAATTCTCGGAAAGCAAGATGTTGTTCCCCACACCAAACTTGACATGTCACACTTGCTTTCACCTCTGTGAAGATATTTTTATTAAAAAATATTTATTACTGGGCTGCTCTGGTGGCGCAGTGGTTGAGAATCTGCCTGCTAATGCAGGGGACACAGGTTCGAGCCCTGGTCTGGGAGGATCCCACATGCCGCGGAGCAACTAGGCCTGTGAGCAACAACTACTGAGCCTGCGCGTCTGGAGCCTGTGCTCCACAACAAGAGAGGCCGCGATAGTGAGAGGCCCGCACACCGCGATGAAGCGTGGCCCCCGCTTGCCACAACTAGAGAAAGCCCTCGCACAGAAACGAAGACCCAACACAGCAAAATTAATTAATTAATAAACTCCTACCCCCAACATCTTCTTAAAAAATATATATATATATTTATTACTACCTACCAATGTGCCAGAGACTATGTTATATTCAGCAGACTCTTAAAACAGGTGAAGTCCCTGTCCTCAGGAAGCTTACTCTGTAATAGCAAACAGTTACCAACAATACAAATGTCAAATTAAAACTCTGACAAGTGCTAACAATTAGTCATACTAAATAGATACTAAACTTACAGGAATATTTGAATTACTAGGAAAGCTGAAAAGCAAGGATGAGTAAATTACCAGGAACAGGTAAAGCCTTCCTGCAGAGGAAGCCACATATGCAAAGGTGTGTGGCAAATGCAAGGGAGTGGAAGAAGTCCAGTACCTCTGGTGTTGGTGTAAGGAAGGCTGACCTAATTGGGCGGAGCCAAGACAGGCAAAGCTGCGTATCCCATGTTAAGATCTTCACAGAGCATTTCACTGGAAAACAGAGTTAATTTGCTCCAATAATACAACCTCCTTCAGGTCCTGGTTTTCTACTGTTAAGACATACCCATACATGGGCCAGCAAATACACATTCAACACCTTCTAGATGCAAAGAACTGCCTTCTAATAGTTTCCACTCTGATTGAGGAAGTTTGATGTAGTTATATTCAATGGTCAGTCAATATAATCATCCCCTGCATACATCTTCAACTCCCTGCCCCTCTCTGAGTTACTGTAAACTTGGCAAAACCACAATCCTGGCCATTTCAACACTGTATTTACTAAGTGCCTGAACCCTTCCAGATAAAACTGGAAGGAGAAAAACACTCAGCCATGCTGACTTTAAATTCATGATAACTAATTTTAAGCGGGCCTTTAAAAATGACTGAAGACCACAGTACCTTTCCCTGCTCTATTAATTCTCCTACCCTCCCAAATGACAGCTTTATACCTTCTCTCGTGCTCAACATCTCTTCCTCTGTCCTCAGTCTCAGCCAGTGACCTTGCTCCCTACTTCATTGACAACACTGAAGCAATCTGAAGAGAACATCCATAAGCTCTCATCACTAATTCAATCCTCCTATCAGCATCGTTACCCACCAAGCTGCCTTCCAGAAGCTCAACAAAATCCAAACATGAGAAACATGAAGAACATTACATCAAGGTACATAATAACCAAATTCAGTGATAAAGAAAAAACTCTTAAAAGCAGCCAGAGGGAGGACATTACAGAGGAACAAAAATAAGGATAACATCATATTTCTCATCAGAACTATTGCAAGCAAGAAGACAGTAAAACATCCTTAATGTATTAAAAGAAAAATACATGTCAACCTAGAATTCTATATCTGTCAAAAATATATTTTAAAGATGAGGATGAAATAAATATGCTTCCACACACAACTGATAAAATTTATCACCAGCAGACCCCCACTATGAGGAATGTTAAAGTAGGTACTTCAGGCAGAAGGAAAATGATACCAGATGGAAATCTGGATCTACACAACGACAAGCACTGGAAATAGCTACAGGAGTGTGTATATAAGATTATTTTTCTTATTATTTAAATCTCTTTAAAAGATAGTTGACTACTTAAACAAGTATAATAAAAATGTATTGTGATGTTTATAATATATGTAAAGGCAAAATACATGGCAACAATAACATAAAGTCCATAGGAAATATATTGTTGTAGGCTCTTATACTATTCTGATGTGTTATAAAATCACCTGAAGTTAGACTGTGACAAGTTAAAGATGTATTCTATAAACCCTAAAGCTATCACTAAAGTAGTAAGAATTACAGCTAAAGGAGATATGTATAAAAAGAGATATTATAAAAGAGATAACAAAAAAATAGTTGATTAAAAGTAGGCAGAAAAGTGCAAAAAAAGGAAACAAAGAACAGATGAGAGAAATAGAAAAAAACAGCAAGGTGATAGATACAACTCAATTATTACATTAAATGCAAATAGTCTAATCACCTCGATTAAAAGGCAGAGATTGTCAGATTAGATTTTTTAAATTGCTGCCTATAAAAAAAGACACACATTTATCAATAATATAAAAACACAAGTAAGTTTAATGTACAAGGATGGGAAAAGATATATCATGCTAACACTAATCAAAAGAAAGCTGGAGTGGCTTTATCAATATTTGATGAAGTAGATTTCAGAGCAAAGAATATTACCAGGGGTAAATAAGATCATTTCATGATGGTAAAGGGGCCATTAAATCAAAAGTATACAACAATTCTAAACATCTATGCACCTAATAAGAGAGCTTCAAAATAAATGAAGCAAAAACTGATAGAACTGCAATGTGAAATAAAGTCCACAATTATAGTCAGAAATTTCAATCCCCCTCCCTGAATAACCTATAATATAAATAGGTAGAAAATCAGCAAGGTTATAATAGGCTTGAAAAACATTATCAGCCATGTTGACCTGATTACATACATAGAATACTACTCCAACAACCAGCAGAATACAAATGCTTATCATATGTATACAGAATTTTTAGCAAGATGGACAATAATCTGGACCATAAAGCAAGTTTCAATAAATCCAAAAGGATTCAAGTTATACTAGCTATGTTCTCTGACCACAATGGTTAAATCCAAGGAGGAAAGAAATAATAAAGATTAAAGCTGAATCAATAAAATAGTAAAGCAAAAAACAATAGAGAAAACCAATGAAACTAACAGCTGAATCTTTGAGATGATTAATTAAATTGATGAACCTATAAACAAATTGATCAGGGGAAAATTACATATAAATTACCAATATTGGAAGTGAGAGAGGTGACAGATTCTACAGATACTAAAAGAATAATGTAATATTTTGAGCAACCCTATATAATAAATTCAACATCATAGGAAAAAATGGACAAATTCCTTGAAAGACATAAATTACCAGACTTTCTCAAGGAAAAATGGATAACCTAAATAGTCCTATATCTATTAAAGAAGTTAAAGTTGCAATTAAAAAAAAAAAAAAGAAACCTTCTCACAAAGAAAGGTACAGGTCCAGTTGGCTTTACTGGTGAAGTCTATCAAACATTTGGGGAAGAAATATTACCAATCCTACAGAAACTCTTTCAAAAAAGTGGAAGAGTTGAAGTGGAGGGAATAATTTCCAACTCACTCTATGAGGCCAGCATTATCCTGATATCTAAATCAGAGAGAAGTTTACAAGAAAACTACAGACGAATATCCCTCATGATTATAGATGCAAAAATTCTTAGCAAAATTTTAACAAAACTCATTTAATAAAATAATTATGCTGAGTGAAAGAAGCCAAACAAATTTTAAAAAGGGTATATACTGTGTGAATCCATTTATAAGGCTCTAGAAAATGAAAGTTAATGCAGTAACAGAAAACAGACCACTGGATGCTTGATAATAGAAAGGAAGCAGAGAGGAAGCAGGAGAGAGATTTAAAGGAAAAAGAAAACTTTAGAGGATGTTGGATATGTAGAAAATGGTTTCATGAGTATGTGTGTCTATAACACAGGTGATATATATGCTTTAAATATGTGAAGTTTGTTGTATGTCGATTATACCTCAAGAAAGCTATTTATTTAGCTTCTCTGGGCAGTCCAAATATGAGCCAGATATGCTCCCCCAGCCATAAGATGCTCTACTTCTGCTTAAGTCCACCTCCAGATCCCCCATCCCAAATTCTCATCAGAGTATTTCTGAAGTCTTCCCTTTATTTACTTTATAAACCTTTCCCACTCCCCTCTTGTCTTTGAGTCTCCGCCAAATGCAGGTGATGGTGGATGATCCTTCCTATATCAAACGCTGAATAAATAATTTCTGTTTATTCTCATGTCAATAGTCTTTGTTTCCACAGCTGCTTCTATTTTTTATGACACTGATTTTTTTTTAACATGGGGAAGATTCGTCTTCAGTACTACTATGAGAAGAATCATACTTTTTATATATTCTGATTTTCGAAATGTAAAAATACCTAAACTGGGATATAAATCATGTAGATCTCTGGTTGGTTATGAGGAACAAAAAATAGAGAAGCTGGCAAACATGACTAAATCAGGACAATTCTGGGTTGATTGTTGCAGAGGTTATGGTTTGGCTTCCTGGATTGACTGCTGCAGAGATTGTGGGTCAAGTTCTATTGTTATATATCATCTGCCCATTGTCTGTTTGAATATTCAGTCACAGACACCACCATGACTAGCAAACAAGAGATCAAGAGCAATGCAACTGTCCCCCACTGCTCATGCCAATGAGTTGAGACTGATTTCTATTCCTTCTAGAGATTAGGTAGTATCATTAATAACTTCTGCCAAAGTTAATGATAACTTCATCTTATAGTCTTTTCTATTTGTATAATTCTCACCATTGAGAAGACTGCTCTGATTTTTAGGATAAACAATGAGTCAGCAATTCCTCCAGGTAGAGTACCTGTACAGTCAAGGGTGGTCTCCTTTTGTAGCTTGCATCTGAGTCAGAATTTCCATCCTTGGTAGTTTATAGAATTAACGTCTAGGTGTATAAAGAAGTCTTGGGATGCTATTACTAAATTGGATAAAATCTTAGTCTGAGCAAACAAGACCATGTGTTCTGCCTGCAAAGGAAGTAGTAGCCTATAGGGGCACATGGAGATCAGAGAAAAAAGATTTTATCATAAAATGAAATCAGAACTAAGAACTTACATACTTAGATCTCTATTAGTCCCTTCCAAGTGGCAAGTATTTGGCCCATGACCCTACAAAGTTTGTTAAATTCAAATTTAGAATTACCTGGGGTCTGATCAATAGATTGTACTAATTGATTCTTTCTCTGGGAGAAAGAAAACTAGCAGAGTCACAGGTTAATGTGTTTAATGTAGTTTGTCCATGTAGGTGCAAGTGGAATAGCCATTGACTATAGTTCTCCATGATCTCATTTGATGCTAGCCTATACGTTTTCATTGTGAGAATCCAATGATGAATGGCGTATCCAACAGTCAGTAAGGCTGAGGGCAGAGGGTCCTATCTGGGACAATCTAAGAAGAGTGACTATGTCCTGATCCAACAATTATAATAAAGAGGGGGGAAAAGGAGAGAAGGGAGCATTCTGGGTAGAAAACATCAGTGATCTATATAGTAATAGAGAAGGAGAATATCAGTAAGTCAGTCAAAAACAAAACAACAATTAGACAGGGGTCCTGGTACAATGTCTTAGTTGGAATCTGTCCACTTTCCAAGGCCATGTGCTTATTCCAAAGGTCTTCAGTCCATTGTCTATTTCCAAAGATCAGATGCTTCTAAAGGATCTGTGATAATCCTCAGCTTAAAGTCCCCTATTGGAGTAGATTTCCAGTTATATGGAAATGAGTTGCTTATTTAGCTGTGAAAAGTTAAGTCAAAAATTGACTTACTGGGCTTCCCTGGTGGCGCAGTGGTTGAGAGTCCGCCTGCCGATGCAGGGGACACGGGTTCGCGCCCCGGTCCGGGAGGATCCCACATGCCGCGGAGCAGCTGGGCCCATGAGCCATGGCTGCTGAGCCTGCGCGTCCGGAGCCTGTGCTCCGCAACGGGAGAGGCCACAACAGTGAGAGGCCTGCGTATGGCAAAAAAAAAATTGACTTACTGAAGTTTCACTAATATATTTGTTGTGTTAAAAAATGATTAAAGAAGACAACTTAGGTGATACAAACAAACTTTACTTAACACTTCGTGAAGTAGACAATCTCCTTCTGGAGAACTGCAAAATGGGGTAGAAGGAAGGAAGCTTTTACAGGATAAAGAAAGAAAAGGAAAGAGAAAAACAGAAAATATCTGATTGGCTGGGGCCCCACTGTCAACCATGTTTGGGTGAGAAGGCCAAGAGCTGGCTTGCATTTGGGGACTGACCGACTAAATATACTGCATTTCTGGTCAAGTGGAGCATTTAAAGGGATGCGAAAGTTATCTAAGTTTCAGTTTACTAAATGTGGCACCCCAGGCAGGAGTGGCTCCATCTTGGGCCTAGAAAGGTATTTCAACAGTTGTTAACAGTACCTAATAAGGTCCCTTCCAGTGAAGTTCAAGAGAGGATTTTCCCAGAGTCTCTTCCAATAGATGAAATTTCCTAGTTGATGATCACGAAGAGCCAATTTAAGAAGCGTCATGTGAAGCTGGCCTTAACGTGTCCATTATAGGACCTGCAATATTTTGCCACATCTGCATGCAGCGGAAAAGAGTCTAATATCAGGGGTGAAATTTCTAAAAGTATGTGCCTTCCTGTTAACAGTTCATAGGGATATAACCAATGTGTCACTGAGACATATGGCCAAAAGGGCTAGTGGGAGTACCTCTAGCCAAGAGAGCTCAAGAATTTCTGAAAGTTTTGCTAATTTTAATCTTATTTGTTAGTTTTGCTAATTTTAATTTAATTTAATTCCATTGGTTCTTTTCATCTTTCCAGAAGCTTGTGGGTGGTAAGGACAGCATAGTTTTTGAGAAAGAGTGATGCCTTACAAAGTTCTTTTATAGTAGTTCATGTAAATTGTATGCCTTGGTCACTCAATATAAAAGCTGGTATACCCCAGATTCGAAACACAAAATCAAGCAGTGTTTTAGAGACTGCAAAGAATGTCCAGCAAAGAAGATTTTCAGCAAGAAAATGCTGTAACCCATCCTAAAAATAAATAAATCCCATGGAGAGTGGAAGCTGGATAAAATCTATCTGAAGGTGTTCAAAGGGTCCTGGAGGTTTTGGTTCCTGGCCATGCCTCATCTTTACAGTTTTTCCAGGATTATGTTGTTCACAAGTAACACATGTCCCCAAAATAATCTCAGCTATCTTTTAAAGTTTTCCCACCAACTTTGATTTAAGATAGTAAGCAATATGTCTTCACCCTGATGCATAGTTTCAAAGAGAAATTCAGCTAATATCCATTTGAAATCATCTGGTGCCACCAATCTGTCATCTTGAGAGTCTCAAGGATTATCTAAGTGAAGTATACACCACACTTCTTCCATTCTTCCTCTTCCAAATCATGGGCTGGATTTTTGGTGTGTATATTTGATAACGGCTTCTTTGTCTCAATCCAGAGATTTGTCTTTTAGGGAGTTAGTTAGTATCATAACCTTGGTTAAGCCTGCTTGTTTGGCAAAATTATCTACTAGAGCATCTCCTTTAACTTCCATTTGATCTTTTTGTCTCTGTTACCATGGGCCTCAATCTTTACAATAGCCATTTCACTGGGAAGTTGAAGTGCATCTAAAAATTTCTTAACTTGTCGTCCACTTTTGATAGAGATTCCAGCAGAAGTGAGAGAATCTTTTTGTTTCTAAAGCAGCATGTACTACTCCAGAAGCATACCTGCTATCTGTATATGCGTTTATTCTCTGGTCTTCGGCTAACTGACAAGCTCTAATAAGTGTTATAAATTCTGTTGTCTGGACTAACTTTCCCTCAGGTAGAGGACCCTCCTGTAATGGAGAGTTGAGATTAGTGATAGCATTAATGATGGCATGGTAATCTCCAGTTTCGATTCTGAAGTATGACCCATCAACAAATACTATTCTCAAAGGGAGAATTCTCAAAGGGAGAATCCTCTCTAATAAAGCTGAGCGAGGTACAGAAAGTCCCTAGCTGAAGCAAGACGATTGTGAGGTTCCATTTCTGGTAAGGGCAAGAGAGTGGCAAAATTCAGGGTGTTGTGCAGTTAATAGTAATGAGAGACGGAGAGGGCAACAGAAATTCATAAGGGGTTAACTGACTGACTTAAAAGTGTTGTGTGGAGATTGGTTCAAGATGGTGGAGTAGAAGAACGTGCTCTCACTCCCTCTTGCAAGAGCACCGTAATCACAACTAACTGCTGAACAACCATTGACAGGAAGACACTGGAACTCACCAAAAAAGATACCCCATATCCAAAGACAAAGGAGAAGCCACAATGAGATGGTAGGAGGGGCACAATCAAAATAAAATCAAATCCTATAACTGCTGGGTGGGTGACTCACAGACTGGAGAACACTTATTCCACAGAAGTCCACCCACTGGAGTAAAGGTTCTGAGCCCCACATCAGGCTTCCCAACCTGGGGGTCCGGCAACAGGAGGAGGAATTCCTACAGAATCAGACTTTGAAGGCTAGCGGGATTTGATTGCAGGACTTCGATAGTAGTGGGGGAAACAGAGACTCCACTCTTGGAGGGCACACACAAAGTAGTGTCTGCATTGGGGCCCAGGGGAAGGAGCAGTGACCCCACAGGAGACTGAACCAGACCTACCTGCTAGTGTTGGAGGGTCTCCTGCAGAGGCAGGGGGTGGCTGTGTCTCACCATGAGGACAAGGACACTGACAGCAGAAGTTCGGGGAAGTACTCCTTGGCGTGAGCCCTCCCAGAGTCCATCATTAGCCTCACCAAAGAGCCCACTTAGGCTCCAGTGTTGGGTTGCCTCGGCCAAACAACCAACAGGGATTAAAGTTTTAAGTTTAAAGTTTAAAGTGGATTAAAGTTTTACTGAGCTCTGCCCACCAGAGCAACACACAGCTCTACCCACCACCAGTCCCTCCAATCAGGAAACTTGCACAAGCCTCTTACATAGCCTCATATACCAGACGGCAGACAGTGGAAGCAAGAAGAACTACAGTCCTGCAGCCTATGGAACAAAAACCACATTCACAGAAAGATAGACAAGATGAAAAGGCAGAGGGCTATGTACCAGATGAAGGAACAAGATAAAACACCAGAAAAACAACTAAATGAAGTGGAGATAGGCAACCTTCCAGAAAAAGAATTCAGAATAATGATAGTGAAGATGATCCAGGACCTCAGAAAAAGAATGGGGCAAAGATCAAGAAGATGCAAGAAATTTTGTGTGTGTGTGTGTGGTATGCGGACCTCTCACTGTTGTGGCCTCTCCCATTGCGGAGCACAGGCTCCGGACGTGCAGGCTCAGCAGCCATGGCTCACGGGCCCAGCCGCTTCGCGGCATGTGGGATCTTCCTGGACCGGGGCATGAACCCATGTCCCCTGCATCGGCATGCAGACTCTCAACCACTGCGCCACCAGGGAATCCCTGCAAGAAATATTTTAAGAAGACCTAGAAGAATTAAAGAACAAACAAACAGAGATGAACAACACAATAACTGAAATGAAAACTTCACTAGAAGGGATCAATAGCAGAATAACTGAGGCAGAAGAACGGATAAGTGACCTGGAAGACAGAATGGTAGAATTCACTGCTACAGAACAAAATAAAGAAAAAGAATGAAAAGAAATGAAGACAGCCTATGAGACCTCTGGAACAGCAATAAACGCAACAGCATTTGCATTATAGGGGTCCCAGAAGAAGAGAGAGAGAAAGGACCCAAGGAAATATTTGAAGAGATTATAGTTGAAAACTTCCCTAACATGGGAAAGGAAATAGCCACCCAAGTCCAGGAAGTGCAGAGAGTCCCATACAGGATAAACCCAAGGAGAAACACGCCGAGGCACATAGTAATCAAATTGGCAAAAATTAAAGACAAAGAAAAATTATTGAAAGCAGCAAGGGAAAAATGACAAATAACATACAAGGGAACCCCATAAGGTTAACAGCTGATTTCTCAGCAGAAACTCTACAAGCCAGAAGTTAGTGGCATGATATACTTAAAGTGATGAAAGGGAAGAACCTACAACCAAGATTACTCTACCCAGCAAGGATCTCATTCAGATTCGATGGATAAATCAAAAGCTTTACAGAAAAGAAAAGCTAAGAGAATTCAGCACACCAAACAGGCTCTACAATAAATGCTAAAGGAACTTCTCTAAGTGGGAAACACAAGAGAAGAAAAGGACCTACAAAAACAAACCCAAAACGATTAAGAAAATGGTAATAGGAACATACATATCAATAATTACCTTAAACGTGAATGGATTAAATGCTCCCACCAAAAGACACAGGGTCGCTGAATGGATACAAAAACAAGACCCTTATATATGCTGTCTACAAGAGACCCACTTCAGACCTAGGGACACATACAGACTGAAAGGGAGGGGATGGAAAAAGATATTCCATGCAAATGGAAATCAAAAGAAAGCTGGAGTAGCAATATTCATATCCGATAAAATAGACTTTAAAATAAAGAATGTTACAAGAGACAAGGAAGGACACTACATAATGATCAAGGGATCAATCCAAGAAGAAGATATAACAATTATAAATATATATGCACCCAACATAGGAGCACCTCAATCCATAAGGCAACTGCTAACAGCTATAAAAGAGGAAATCGACAGTAACACAATAATAGTGGGGGACTTTAACACCTCACTTACACCAATGGACAGATCATCCAAACTGAAAATTAATGAGGAAACACAAGCTTTAAATGATGCAATAGACCAGATAGATTTGATTGGTATTTATAGGACATTCCATCCAAAACAGCAGATTACACTTTCTTCTCAAGTGCACACGGACCATTCTCCAGGATAGATCACATCTTGGGTCACAAATCAAGCCTCAGTAAATTTAAGAAAATTGAAATCATATCAAGCATCTTTTCTGACCACAACACTATGAGATTAGAAACCAATTACAGGGGGGGAAACGTAAAAAACACAAACACATGGAGACTAAACAATACGTTACTAAATAACCAAGAGATCACTGAAGAAATCAAAGAGGAAATCAAAAAATACCTAGAAACAAATGACAATGAAAACATGACGATCCAAAACCTATAGAATGCAGCAAAAGCAGTTCTAAGAGGGAAGTTTATAGCAATACAATCCTACCTCAAGAAACAACAAACATCTCAAATTAACAAATCTAACTGTACACCTAAAGTAACTAGAGAAATAAGAACAAATAAAACCCAAAGTTAGTAGAAGGAAAGAAATCATAAAGATCAGGGCAGAAATAAATGAAATAGAAACAAAGAAAGCAATTACAAAGATCAATAAAACTAAAAGCTGGTTCTTTGAGCAGATAAACAATATTGATAAACCATTAGCCAGACTCATCAAGAAAAAGAGGGAGAGGACTCAAATCAATAAAATTAGAAATGAAAAAGGAGAAGTTACAACAGACACTGCAGAAATACAAAGCACCCTAAGAGACTACTATAAGCAACTCTATGCCAATAAAATGGACAACCTGGAAGAAATGGACAAATTCTTAGAAAGGTATAACCTTCCAAGACTGAACCAGGAAGAAATGGAGAATATGAGCAGACCAATCACAAGTAATGAAATTGAAACTGTGATTAAAAATCTTCCAACAAACAAAAGTCCAGGACCAGATGGCTTCACAGGTGACTTCTATCACACATTTAGAGAAGAGCTAACACCCATCCTTCTCAAACTCTTCCAAAAAATTGCAGAGGAAGGAAAACTCCAAAACTCATTCTATGAGGCCACCATCACCCTGATCACAAAAGCAGACAAAGACACTACAAAAAAAAGCAAATTACAGACCAATATCACTGATGAATATAGATGCAAAAATCCTCAACAAAATACTAGCAAACAGAATCCAACAACACATTAAAAGGATCATACACCATGATCAAGTGGGATTTATCCCAGGGATGCAAGGATTCTTCAATATACACAAATCAATCAATGTGATACACCATATTAACAAACTGAAGAATAAAAACCATATGATCATCTCAATAGATTCAGAAAAAGCTTTTGCTGAAATTCAACACCCATTTATGATAAAAACTCTCCAGAACGTGGGCATAGAGGGAACCTACCTCAACATAATAAAGGCCATATACGACAAACCTACAGCAAACATCATTCTCGAAGGTGAAAAACTGAAAACATTTCCTCTAAGATCAAGAACAAGACAAGGATGTTCCACTCTCGCCACTATTATTCAACATAGTGTTGGAAGTCCTAGCCATGGCAATCAGAGAAGAAAAAGAGATAAAAGGAATACAAATTGGAAAAGAAGAAGTAAAATTGTCACTGTTTGCGGATGACATCCTAAATCCGCTGCCAGAAAACTACTAGAGCTAATCAACGAATTTGGTAAAGTTGCAGGATACAAAATTAATGCACAGAAATCTCTTGCATTCCTATACACTAATGATGAAAAATCTGAAAGAGAAATTAAGGAAACACTCCCATTTACCATTGCAACAAAAAGAATAAAATACCTAGGAAGAAACCTACCTAGGGAGACAAAAGTACTGTATGCAGAAAACTATAAAACACTGATGAAAGAAATTAAAGATGATACCAACAGATGGAGAGATATACCATGTTCTTGGATTGGAAGAATCAATATTGTGAAAATGACTATATTACCCAAAGAAATCTATGGATTCAATGCAATCCCTATCAAATTACCAATAGCATTTTTTACAGAACTAGAACAAAAAATCTTAAAATTGGTATGGAGATACAAAAGACCCGAATAGCCAAAGCAGTCCTGAGGGAAAACAACGGAGCTGCAGGAATCAGACTCCCTGACTTCAGGCTATAATACAAAGCTATGGTAATCAAGACAATATGGTACTGGCACAAAAGCAGAAACATAGATCAATGGAACAAGATAGAAAGCCCAGAGATAAACCCACGCACATATGGTCACCTAATATACGATAAAGGAGGCAAGGATATACAATGGAGAAAAGACAGTCTCTTCAATAAGTGGTGCTGGGAAAACTGGACAGCTACATGTAAAAGAATGAAATTAGAACACTCCCTAACACCATACACAAAAATAAACTCAAAATGGATTAGAGACCTAAATGTAAGACCAGACACTATAAAACACTTAGAAGAAAACATAGGAAGAACACTCTTTGACATAAATCACAGCAAGATCTTTTTTTCTTTTTTTTCTTTCTCTTTTTTTTTTTTGCAGTACGCGGGCCTCTCACTGTTGTGGCCTCTCCTGCTTCAGAGCACAGGCTCCGGATGCGCAGGCTTAGCGGCCATGGCTCACAGGCCCAGCCGCTCCGCGGCATGTGGGATCTTCTCGGATCGAGGCACGAAACCGTGTCCTCTGCATCGGCAGGTGGACTCTCAACCACTGTGCCACCAGGGAAGCCCAGTGAAGCAATTTTGAATAGAGTTTCATTTCAAGGTGCCTGCAAACCAGTAAAAAAAAAATGCTGCCCATTGAGTCTAAGAAGTTTATTCTCTTTCTTTTTTAAGGCACCTCTCAGATGAACAATTTTGTTCAAGCCCATTGTTCCACACGGTGGCCATTGAAGGCCCAGATCATCCTTGGCGAAGTTATGCCATTTGAAACACAGGTGCAAGAATTAGAACTGTAATGAGTCGACATATAAGAAGTAGGAGTTCTTCCAGAAGGAAGAGAGGAATTAGACTTAGCTGACCCCCATAAGAGCTGGCAACAAACAGTCCATTGAAAGTCATGCTGTGCACTTTGAGTCTTGAGCCCCCAGTGTGATGGTAACTGCCTCCAAATGTAGACCCAACAAGCTACACCTCCAGGCAGGTGTAGAACCAGAGAGGAAGCTCTCTGTGGATCAAAGCCAAACTCTGGGGACCAAAAAAAAATTGAAACACAAGGATAGTCTTATCTAGGCTAAGCAATGTCTGTCCAAAAGGATGCCAGGCAAGTGAGAACCATACTGGTCTGTGAGACCAGCTTAAACAAAGAGCTTAAAAGGCCTATGCCTGTGTTCTACTCTGTGATAAACAACACTTTTAGATGACATAACATAAAACAGAAGCAGAAAAGAGAGCAAAAAAAAAAAAAAACGATAGAAAGGAATGACCTGACCCCACCAGAGATGCCGAACAAATGGGAACCAATAACAAAACCGGGGTATCAAACTGAGACTCGATAACCAAAGAACTCAAAGCAAAGGGCAGAATTCAGACCCAGTGCTGACTTACTTACCATGTCAACGCCTATAAGTGGACTCGGTGGGTACTGCACCTGGTTGAAGGCTGGAGTCCGTGATGACAGGCAGTGCAGACATCTCAATGGAACCTTCAGGAACACTATGGAAATAAGGACCACCCAAGGAAAACAACCAGAAGTTATTTATTCAGAGCTTGCTATAGTAAGCCACCACTTGTGTTTGGCAGAGACTTGAAGGCAGGGGAGTAGGAAAGCTTTATAGTGAAAAAAAGGGAAGGTTTTCAGAAGTGCTCTGATTGGATCTTGGTGGCATGGAGAAGCTGGAAGCAGGCGCATTTTATGGTTTGTAGAACATATTTGGCTTCCCCTGACTGATCCTAAGTTGGAAGCAGGAGCAAAAATTGGAGAAGCTGGCAGTCACTGACCAAGTCCTGACTGTTCTGGGCCATTTGCTACAGAGTTTGTGGTTTGGCTTCCTGGACTGGCTGCTGCAGAGGTTGTGGGTCGGGCGTCTGTCATCATACATGGACTGCACATTGTCTGTTTGTGTGTTTAGTCTCTCACAGTGGAAGCTGGGCATTGTAGATATTTTTAAAACCTGGCTGATGGACCATGTTTTACTTTTTAGCTATTGAACAATATAGTCAGATAATAATATTTGGTCATATAACATTTTATGCTTTCTAATACTGACACAATTTCAAATACATTCTTCCCCCACCCCCTTTTATCCTTACAGTGATCTTGTAATCCTGGGGAGGTTAATTACCTAATGTCATTCATTGGATTTGGACTAGAGTTAGGAGTCAGTCACAGTATAGCCTGATTTGCAATGTAACACTCAAATTGTCTGGTATAGATATCATCTATAATGGCTTTAAAATAAATATTTTGGGCTCTAGGGGATAAAGGGTCTGTTCCAACTGTTTCTAAATTCATTACTTAAAGTTAGGATAAATGATTGAAGGGTCATAGCTCCCTTCAAATCCCTACAAGGCTGTCACGTGGAAGAAGGATTAAGTTTATTCCTACGGCTCCAGACGGCAGAACTCACACCAGTGAGTGGAAGAGAGGTAGATTTCAATTTAAAATGTGAAATATCTTTCTAATAATGAGACACTTGCCCCCCAAAGAAGCGGTCACCTTGTGAAAGGGCCAGTTCCTCACTCTTCTTAGTGTTTGAGTAGGACTCCATGATCCTACTCCTCTAGAAAGTGCCTGAACTGTCCAGGCCAGCTAATCTCAAAGGACATCATAAACTTCAAGTTCATGAAACTTTTTTAAGTTATAAAAAGAGGCATAGACATTTTAAACACAGCAATTTAACATCATTCAAATTCTGGATGAAATTATCATGCTATGTTTCTCAAAAACAATCAGTTCTATTTTAAACTTTACCCCCAGACTCTTCTTTGAATCAGTATTTTTGTCCTCATGCCCATATATTTTCAAAAACATTTTTTAAAAAGTAAAAAAAAATTTTAATTCTAATAAAAGTACTAATAGGAAGTCATCTAATTCAATCGCCCATCTGCATTGCTTTCTGATTGTGCGCTTATAACTTTATACCAAATGTATTGCGTTCATTGTTTGATGTTTTAATAAATTGTAGTAATTCAATAAGGTTAAAAAAAGAGAGAAACACTTCCCATTGAATGGTAAATGCTAGGATTTTAATCTGTAATTCTTTGAACATGATATTTTTCCTTCTTTGTGGCTTCTTTTTTAATGTTCCCTCAGGTTGAACTCAATTATATTCTTTTCTAGTTTACAAATAACTTGAAGCTGAAAGAAAAGAGTCCTTCTGACTTGTGACTGATGTTCTGCCAGGACTTCCGAGGGATCCTCTTCTCAACCCACCCTTTACCTGCCTCTTCAACTGTTTAAATTGACTCCCCTAATTTTTTCCTGAAGGGTATCTCCTTTTGATTTGGGGCTGCGGTTTCTCTCCTGAAAAACAATACAGAATCCTGGGGGTTCTGCTAAATCTAAGAAGTCATTGCAGAGGTAAGGTAGACAAGAAGTTAGGGCAGAAGCTGTGCCCTCTGCACAAAGCCAGCTGCTCTGGGTCGTCTTTGACAACTTCCGGGACTAGACTTAAGGCGGTGTTCGAAATTGTTTTCTTTACCATATCTATTTGTTTTTTTAATGACTGTACATATTTACATACGTACACGTATGGCGAGGGAGAGAGAAAGTGATGACGTGAGGCTCCTTGAGATTAGGAGGTGATAAGAAAATAAAGCAGGTGGCTGGGAAGGGAGAAGGGAGAATTCTGTTAGAGAAGGGAGAATTGAGAGTTAACCGTCATTCAGACGAGCAGGAGGTCTCTGCAGGTAGCAGTCTGGAAATGCGAACTTGTGCACCCTCTTTGGGGACAGGCTCTGTTGCTTTCTATTTCTTCGCTTGCAGCCGCGTGCCTATTTATTTGAAACTGACTGAATTTCCTCTCAATGGCTGGTCAGGTTGATTCTTCAAGACTAGTGGATATTTCTTTTTAATGTCTCCAACGCAATTTTTTTCTTTCTTTCTTTTTTTTTTTTTTTTTTTTTTTTTTGAGGTTTAGGGGGAAGAGATGGTTGAAATTCTGGCTGGGTAAGCTGGGGAATTCTCAGAAATGAGAAAGGGGGAAGGAAACGGACTTTAGAAGCCGGCAAGCAAAGCAGCAGCCCCCGGTCCCCCTATCTTCCGCACCCCCTACCTCCGCCCCGTGACCTTCCGTGGAGACCCCAGGAGGCTGCACCAATATTTGATCAGCCTTTCGCCAGCGCGTTGCCAGCACTCGTCGGCAGGGCTTGCCAGGCATCGCCTGCGCTGCGCTGCGCTGCGCTGCAGCCGGCGCCGGGGCCCGCAACGGGCTTTGGAAGGACCGGCTCTTCGCTCGCCCCCTCCCCTGGGGCGCGGCGCCCACCATGCCGGGCTGCACGCTGCTCTGCGCGCTGCTCTGCGCGCTGTCCTGGCTTCTGCCGCCGGCTGCACCCGGGCTCCTCGCGCAACCCTTAGCGCGGCGCCACGACCCCCGCGACCCCATCAGGGGTGCCGAGTTCGATCGCATCTACAACGGGGTGGTGAGCCTCAGCACCGAGAACATCTACTCCTTCAACTACACTAGCCAGCCCGGCCAGGTAAGACACTCGCTCCCTTCGCTCCCAGGAACTTGCCAGACCTCAGAGCCCCGTCGGGGCTCTGGGTCCCTGGGGAATCGACCTCGGGAGACCACAGGGACCAAGGGACCCTCGTTCCCTTTCTCCTTCAAAGCAATCACTGCCTTGCCCAAGCTGCCGCATCCTCCCCTACCGGCCTCGGGGACATCTTCGCCTCCTCTCGCGCCTTCCCGGCCTGGTCTCTAGCATCTTTGGGCTTTGCAGGGGCGCTGGTTCCCCGCACCGTCTGCGGGTCCTGGCCCCCTGCTGGGCCCTTCTCTAGGGAGGTCATGATTTCTAAGGCTGAGGAGGGAAAGGACCGCACTTCTGTTCCTAATCCCCTGCGGGGAAGGAACCTCATCTTTTTTGGGTGATTCTGCCAGACTTCTATCTCATAGCACATGGGGAGGGAGAGCTGCTCAGAATCTAAAATGGGAATGTGTGAGAACAGACCAAGCTGCAGAACCTCTGTGTGTTCAAGAGTCACTGTCTGTGTTTCTGTACCGTTGTCACACGTTTGTGCTTCAGAGAAGCCAGAAGACCCGGCCAAAGATATTGGAACTGCAGCCATCAGCCGATTTATCGAGGTTTTGATTTTATACAAGGATGGATAATTTAGTGAAAGTTCTAGACCTATTTGTGACAAAACTTGAGGTGAGACAAGGAAAGGAAAGGACTATTCCAGCAACTACCCCCTTTGACACATATACTCTGATTGTATAATGTAAGAAAATGCATACAGTTAGCTTTTCCCCTCTAATAGGAGGCACAGAGAAAAGAGAAAACTCCCCAGTGTACCTGCCTCTAGATCTTCTTCCCAGGAATGTATGTGAATGAATGTGTATATATGTGTATACATGTGTATGAATGTATATCTATCCCTTACTATGCCAGCATTCCCCACTCACTGGGGAAATTCCAGAACCAGATGATTGGGATACCATGATATGCCTCCCTAACTCTCACTTAGGATCAAAACTCAGAAACCTGGTAGCTTGGGGTAGTATTTAGCCAAGAGGGACCAGTGTGCCCATCACCACTCCCAGACATTTCCCAAGTGTGTGTACTGAGCAAGTGCACCATCTCCAGTCTGGCACCAGATCCTAAGCTTGGTCTTCACCATGGACCATGTCACCATATTCTTACCCTGTCCTGTCCCTCGCTGACCTTTAGGTTGTACTCCTGAAGTAAGCAGAGTGACTGTGTGCAGAGCCATTCCACTGTAGACAAGTCGGGGGGGGGGGTGTCAGTTTTTACTCCCCACATTCCTTGTAACCCACCTTTTCCAGTTCTGTGTGCTGTATGGACCAGCTGACATTGCACCTGAAGTGTGTTCCCAGCCCTGTTATTGGCTCAGAATAAATAAATGTCTGAAAAACCCCATGATCGCTGGGGTGTACTGCCAGGTTCCCCCTAAATCATTGGTAAGGAAACTCAAATGATGTGTGCAAAGTAAGACCTTACATCAGGCTTTAGTATTTCTTACACTGCTGCTTAGAGATACAGTGACTGCTTTTTTACTGTTCTTTGGACCTTTTTGGCTGCAGTATTCAGTGAGTTCCTCTACCTCAGCACATGTTGCACTGTTTGCAGTTAGGGTCACCTACTTGACTTTCCCAGAAAACCGTGAGATATTGAGGATGGGGGCAGAGTCATGTCCATCTCTATACCCTAGTACCTAGCACAGTGCTTGACACATAACAGGTTTACTAATGTTTTTGAAAAAATGAATAAATAGTTGAAAAAAGATTTAAGGATTCTTTAAGCTAAACCTAAATAAAATATACTTTTTAGTAGGTTGAATGTGAGATCATTTCAGATAAAAACAAAATTTTAAAAAATTGTTCTGGGATTATGCTCTTTCCATTTTGCCTATATGTATGTTAAAATGCTCTTTATTTTATGAAACAATGGTGATAATTAGTTTTTAAAATATCTTTGCATAATACAATAAAAAGCTGACAGTCCCTAAATTTTACTAGTCTGAGAAATATAGTTGGAAACCTTAAGACTGGCAGAAAACTCAAGTGTTTTAATTATTTTAATGCCAGTATGCAATAATATGAACCAGATGTCCTCAAATCTTACAGCCTTCTGAAACTTCTCTTTAATGTGCAAATAGGACAGTGGAATCCTCAATCAATTTACTTTGGAAAATTGCCCTTCTCTCCCTCCAGTCCTGTATTCCAGTTGCTTTCTCCAGAAATGGCATTGTTCTGACCTGCCCATCCAAACCATTATTCTGTTTCTCTTGATGGCCTCCTCTCTTCTTGGTTCCTTTTGCCTCATGTTGGAGACCAGCGCCCCCTCCTTCTAATACCATGAACACAATCCTGTTGGATATAGCAGAATTTTACTGAAGGTCTGGAGTAACATAAGGGAATTGCAGAACAGCACAGAGTAGGTGATAGATTAAACCAGAAATCTAAGCAACACTGTCATAACAATTTACCAGCTATTCCTCCACCAGGAGAAATATCAGGATGGTGGCACTATTTTTCAGGCCCTGTCTTGTCACGATCTTCTTGGCCACCCCTCACCCCAAATGTTGTGCTCTCAGTCTCTAAATTTTTGTTATTCTCTCACGTCAAGCAGTTTTGCCTCCATGACCAACCCCAAACTCACTAAAGAACTCTGCTAAATAAAGAGCTATGAGCCCAAGAGCAGAACCTTTTTCCTTTAACCTGAGCAAAGTCTTGGTCAGGGCTCTCTCCCCTGCACATGTCATTTCCCATCTACCTGTCTTCAGTGCAACTAAGAATTTGGTTTAGACATAGGTGTATTCTTAATTGGAAAACTGAAAAATATTGAATGAAATACATATAACAGGGTTTATATTGGCACTAATGGACATGTAGCACATGAAATCATTAAATTCACACTACAGAGCATTATAAAAAGAAGACTTTCCTGAACTCTTTTTCAAATGCTTCCCATTTCTTTTCCAATGAACATAAATTTTATTTCCTAATTTTCACGTAGCATCTAGCTCTCCAGAGAGCAGCTCTCCAGAAATCTTGACTTCACACAAGTTTTTCTCAATTAAGTACATTTTATTTAAAGATTTTTCTTTTGGAAAAGACTAATCATCATTAAAATTACACCGGATGTTTCATATAAAGAGACTGTCTGCAAATACTGACTATAATGCTGTAAGCAAAGGAAGAAAAAACAATGTGGATAAGTGCATTTTAAAAAAAAGAGGAGAAAAAAGAATTCGGTTTAGGAAAAAAAAGACTAATTTTTTTCGTTTTAATCTTTTTCCCTTTTCGCTTCAAGCCATTGGTATGTTTGCCATTCTTTTTCCTTCAGCTTGGAGGAGAAAGACTATTCTAAGTTTAAGCTTTGGTGCAGAGAGGAAACCTCTGTGGGAGACTTTGTTCCTAACCTCTCCTGTCAGCCACTGCATCTTCCATACCAAACGCTGTCTTGGAGAACTATTTAGCCAAATGTGTCATGCTAATTAGCTAAGCTAGCACCTGGAAAAGTCTCTCATGCCTTCCAGGCTGAGAGTAATGTAAATACGAAGTTACCGTTAAAAGAAAAATCCCTGAAGGAATGGAGTGACTGGTTTAAAGAAGGATAATGAAAATAACGATTGAAGGTACAGGTCAGGCAAGATTGTGGTTCATTTCAGTCCCTGGAGGGGAAGTGTCTGGAGACTCCTTTCAAGGGGCATAGGGTTTCATTGTGTCAAGGGCTGGGACCAAACTAGAAGGAAATCACCTTGTTGAGAAAATTGTCAGGGATGGGTTTGACTGGGACAGAGGGCATAAAAGCAGGTTTATTGGGAAATGAGAATACTCTTGTAGAGACACGTGGCGACAATAATAAGATGTTTATATTTGAGCTAGATGTTGCTAAGAAGCCCTTAAATAAAAATCTAACCATGACCCAGCAAGAGGTCCTCTCTGAGGCTTTCAGTGACAGAATTCATTGTTTGCCATAGATTTTTGAATTTGAAATGTTTCTCTGGACTTATTTCTTTTATTTTGTTTATTACACTGAGGCATTTATCTTTTAATGACATATAGTTGTCTATGCCTAAGGAACAAATCTTGGCTTTATTAATATCAACCAGTATCTAGAATCAGTTATACCAGCCTGTCAGATACAGACTGAAAAAGCCTATCCAGTCCTCATGAACAGGACATTCCAGGGGTAACTTCTAGCTGTATACATTACTACTTAGAAGAATTAAAAATGTTGATGCAATAGCCTCAGTTCTCTCCAAGTCGTAGGTACTCTCCCCGTTTTCTTTACAAAATGAGGCAGAGGAACCTCCTCTGCTGTCCTCCCACATCTCCTTACTGAACTGGACTGGTGCTTGTTTGGGAAGAATCATCTCATTAGCACATTACCTGGGTGGTTGGTTACTGTCTCAGTCAGTTCAGCCTGTTAGAGTACCATAGACTGGGTGACTTAGGAAACAAACATTGATTTCTCACAGTTCTGGAGGCTGGGAAGTCCAAGATCAAAGTGTCAGCAGACCTGTATCTGGTGAGAGCTGGGCTTGTAAACAGCACTTACAGATGTGTCCTCATGTGGCCCAGAGAGCAGAGAGAGTAGCCAGCTCTCTCCTGTCTCTTATTATAAGGGCACTAATCTCATCACAAGAGCTCCAACCTCATGATCTAATTAACTTCCAAAGGCCTTACCTCCAAATACTATCACCCTGGGGATTAGGCTTCAACATATGAATTTGGGGATGTGGGGACACAAACATTCAGTCCGTAGAGTCACCTCTCACATTTTCCTGCGTGGCTCTGAGAAAAGAGTATTGACATGTCATAAGGGTATTTAGGGGCTGACATTACTCCAGTTATGAGTCTGATTTTATGCACGGCCCATCTTCTGCCTGCCCTGACCTGATAATCATATGCTAAACTGTACAATGGACCTCTACCTTTGCTACTTGTGCTGAACTTGTTTTTCAATTCCTTTTTGTTTCTTGCTGAGTGCCATGTCTATAAGCTTGCTGTAGTGTTGGGTTTGGTTTCTCAGTTGTTATTTTGTTTTGTGTAGATTTTACTGCTGTGATGGTCCCTTCTGACAGGGTGTTTTAGGTTCTTATACAGTTCATCGAGATTTTCAGCCTTTCTGCCTTTCCTGATTTGGTTTCAATGTGTTACCAGATGTATCTCCTATGTCATTCCTCACTGTTAGCTTGAATCTTAAAGACCAAGGGACTTGAAGATACCGTGAAACCTCTTTGCTGCTAGAAGTGCCAGCATTTCTTTCTTCATTTCAGATAGAAGTAACCACACCCTGTTGATGTTATAACACGTTGCCATGCAGCACCCCGGAGTATGTTAGCCAGCTCTTCCTGCATTGTTTAACGCTGGAGCTGACTGAAGTTCATGTCAACACACCAAGATGGTGCGTTGATGATTTAAAGGCACATCGAATGAGCTATTGGAATTAGGGCCTCACCTTCCTTTCTGCTTATTTGCTAAGAAAAATATCAAATACATCATGGGCTGCCAGACAATATAGTCTTTTCTATTTTGCTAAAAAAAAAAAATTATAAACATTGATCTTTCTTTTCTTTACTTGGACATTTTGAAAATGGAAACTTTGAGGTCTTCCAGTACATTAGTTGGCGATGCAAACCAAAACAAAACCTAAGGACCTGTATTTTGCTTAAAACCTAAGGTCAGCAATAAGAATAACATTGTATTCTATTAAGTCCTCAGCCTAAGATCCTTCGGTTTTTATATATAAGAATGTGTGTAAAAATTAGATAGGAGAAGCAGTTGATTTACATGTTAAAAGATAGTGCTCCATTCCTGAAAAGCAAAGCTGAATGTTATATAGCAAATTTAAATTATATAGTAAATGTTATTAATAAAATTAATTTGCTGTAATAATTAATTACTTCAAATTCTTATTCCCCTCATCCCCTCAGTTTATTTGAAGTGACAGTAATAGCCAAAGAAATTGATTTTACTCTTGGGAAGAAGTTATACTCAGATGTTAATTTTGCTACAAGATTCAACAGGGGATTTTTCAGTTAGTTTAACAAGAAGAGTAAAGGTGGCTTGAAGTTGTCTTATATTGAAAAATGTGTCCAGTGAAAGTTGAATATGAGTTTTCTTTCCTGATAAGAAAGCTGTAGGAATCCACTTCCCTGTCACAGCTCCCAAGAAGTGGGAAATTTTCTCTTATTTGGACCACTGAAAAGGTTTTGAGGAGCTAGTTTTCAATCCATAATTTTAAGGAACTTTATTTTGGACCCAGCCTTCTACAGCTGATCCCAAGGATGGCCAGGGGCGTCACTATGTAATTATGAAAGTATTGGTTATTTAAAAGTGAAGATCACCTATGTTTTGGTTAGACTCTTAAGTGTTTGAATAAAATACTTAATTTCCAAAAATGGTGGCAAAATTAAAGTTTATCTAACATCATCAAGTAACATGTTGTCCTGAGTAAAAACATCCTTTGGCTACCTGGGAACTTACACTTGATACTGTGGACATTTAAAAGTATAGATAAAAGTTCACCTCTCCCTCTGCCTAACCTTGGCTGCAAAAGATTTTCAACTTTGTTTGCTTCCTCACTGTCCCCTATATGTACATATTTTTAACAAAACTTTATTCTTCAAAGTAGTTTTAGGTTTACAGAAAAATTAAGCAGAAAGTGCAGAGGGTTCCCATATATCCTCTCCCCACCCTCCCCCATTCACACAGTTTCCCCATTATTAATATATTGCATTAGCGTGGTACACTAATGATGAACAAATATTGGTGTAATATTGATATTTTATTGGCCTTTATTATTTACTAAAGTCCACAGTTTACATTAGGTTCACTGTTGGTGTTGTACAGTTCTATGGGTTTTGAGAAATGCATAGTGTCATATATCCATCATTATGGTGAGTTATATAGAATAATTTCACTCCCATAAAAATCCCCTGTGCTCTACCTATTCATCCCTTCTTCCTTTCTTTCACACCCTAGCAACCACCAATTGGTTTTTTCTACTCTCCTTATAGTTTTGTCTTTTCCAGAATGTCATATTGTTGAAATCATACAGCATGTAGCCTTTTCAGACTTGCCTCTTTCACTTAGCAATATGCTTTCAAAGTTCCTCCATGGCTTGATAGCTTATGTCTTTTTAGTACTAAATAATATTACATTGTCTGGATATGCCATAGTTTATTTATCCATTCACCTATGAAAGACATCATGGTTGCTTCCAATTTTTAGCAATTATGAATAAAGCTGCCGAAAACATTCGGGTGCAGATTTCTGTGTGGACATAAGTTTTCATCTCATTTGGGTATATACCAAGGAGCTTAATTCCTAGGTCATACGGTAAAAGTATGTTTAGTTTTATAAGAAACTGTCAAACTTGTCTTCCACAAGGACTGTATCATTTTGCACTCTCACCAGCAATGAATGAAGAGTTCCTGTTGTTCCGTATCCTCATCTGCATCTGGTGTTGTCAGTGCTTTAGATTTTAGCCATTCTGATAGGTGTAGAATGATATCTTGTTGGGGTTTTTTTTGTGGTACGCGGGCCTCTCACTGTTGTGGCCTCTCCCATTGCCGAGCACAGGCTCCGGACGCGCAGGCTCAGTGGCCATGGCTCATGGGCCCAACCGCTCCGCGGCATGTGGGATCTTCCCAGACCGGGGCACGAACCCGCGTCCCCTGCATCGGCAGGCGGACTCTCAACCACTGCGCCACCAGGGAAGCCCCCTTATTGTTTTAATTTGCAGTTTCCTAATGGCATATACAGTTGAGTATCTTTTCATATGCTTATTTGCCATCTGTATATCTTCTTTGGTGAGGCATCTTTGCAGATCTTTTGCCCATTTTTAAACTGGATTGTTTGTTTCCTCGTCGTTGAATTTTAAGTGTTCTTTGTAGATTTTGGATACCAGTCCTTTATCAGAAACAAGTTTTGCAAATATTTTCTCCTTGTCTATGGGCTTGTCTTCTCATTCTCTTAATAGCATTTTTCACAGAGCAGACATTTTTTAACTTAATGAAGTACCACTTATCAATTTTTCCCCACGGATCATGCCTTTGGTGTTGTATCTAAAAGTTTGCCATAAAATCTAAGGTCACCTAGATTTTTCTCCTTATATTATGTTCTGGAAGTTTTATAGTTTTGAATTTCACGTTTAGATTTCTGATTCATTTGGGATTCGTTTTTGTGAAAAGTGTAAGGTCTCTGTCTAGAATTTTTGTTTGGTTTTTGTTTTTGTTTTGCATATGATATCCAGCTGTTCCAGCACCATTTGTTGAAAAGGCCACGCTATATTTTTAGTATTATAAAACTGCATACGTGTGTATACATTTATAGCCTATCTTGGACTAAAGAGTTTGAAGCAACTCTTTATTGGGGGCTCATTGTTCTTACCATTGTTCCTAACCTTCCCCTCTGTTACCACCATCTCCGATCTCTACCATTCTCTTGTTGCTCCTTTTTTCTATGTATCTTTTGTCTCTCTGCTTCTTCCATCCCTTTTGTCTTTCCAGTCGTCTGCGAACACTGTCAGTCCATCAAGGTTCTTCCTGTTCTCTGGTCATTTGAAGCTTTGCTACTGGCAAAATATTCTTTCTTCTTCATCTCAGGAGATATGTTTTGTTCCTTCCTTCCTGATTCAGAGCCGGTCTCCCAGTTTTTAAGGTTTTGCTATAGAATGTTAATAATACCAACAGTGGAGGATGAAGAGCATACATTATTTGGGCAATCAGTATATATTTGTTTTGACTTCATGTACCATTATTTCCTTTTTTTCATGTCAAGATTTTCTTTGTCAAGTCTGCTTAGCTACAGAAGTGTGTCATTGGGCTTGCATTTGTGATGTTTTTTCTATTTTTTCTATCAATAAAAGAAACACAAAATATCCCTCAAGGGCTTCCCTGGTGGCGCAGTGGTTGAGAGTCCACCTGCCAATGCAGGGGACATGGGTTCGTGCCCCAGTCCGGGAAGATCCCACATGCCACGGAGCGGCTGGGCCCGTGAGCCATGGCCACTGAGCCTGTGCATCCAGAGCCTGTGCTCCGCAACGGGAGAGGCCGCAACAGTGAGGGGCCCGCGTACCACAAAAAAAATATATATATATATATATCCCTCAAAACCATAAGAAAGAGGTAACTGTATTTTAAACTTAAGAGCTGAAAGGACCTTTTAAATTACCCAATCTCCTCTCTCTTAAAAGGAGAGAAAACAGAGCTGGTAAAATAAATTACTTGTCCAAATTATACAACTAGTTTGAAGCAAAGCCAGGAACATAACTCAGGTTCCTGAGGACATTTCCTCGGATATTTCTACTAAACCTCCCACAAGAGCACATCTGTTATGCTTATCAACAACAATAAAAATGTTTAAATACCGTAGTCATAATTCCACAGTCAGGTTGTTTGATCATACAGTTTAAGAGCTTTATGTCTGACTCCCTTACAGTTACTGAAAGTTGAAACAAGAGGATTTTCACTTCTGTTTTTCCTCCATGGATCGTCCAGGCATCCATTTGCCTGTGTTAAGTCAGGCAAGCAGAGTTGACACTAAGGAAAACGGTGAATGTGACAGATTTCCTTCAGTGTTTCACAGAGCCACAGGCACCCACCACCCTGTGGACCAGTCTTCATCTCTTTTGTGCTTCATTGTCATTAATGCTGGGTTCCTTCTTTGTGCCAGACATAGGGCAGCTTGGAGACCTAAGCAGTTAACCTATATGTTCCTCTAGGGCAGTATTAATCCTGAGAACTGGTATTTCTGGATCCCCACTAAATAGCTATGAAGATAAGCCATAGCAAACAAGAATGACTGATTCTTTCTGTCCCTTTAGATCTAACTGCCCTTTTGTGGACGAAGTGACTCACAACTATTTTAATTTGTGTAACTGGGGGTGTACGTTATGCTCCCCCCAAAATTAGCATGTAAATGCTCACAGTTTTATTTTATCCTCTCTAATACTTGCAAAAAAGGAATCCTGTATTCGTCCCCACCCTCTCCCTGCACCGTCTTCACCAGAGTGGAGGAATTATAGGTTTCTAGGAGAAGGACAATGTTTATCTGGGTAATAAAGGGATAAAAAGTGAGGGATAAGGAAACAGGCAAACAGAGTGAAGTCTGGGTGTGCAGAGATGGTTTGGGGAGATCTGTGGACAGTAAGGCTCAAGTTAGCTGTGGGCTATGAATGAAGTAGACAGAGAAGGAAAGAGGCTGTGGGGTCAGGCAAGGTTATTGGCTGCAGGCAACAGAAATCAACTGGCTAACATAAGGAGAAAAAGAATTTACTAGAAGAATATTGGATAGTACCCAACCTGAGTTCCTAAGCTCACACTATGGGGACCAAGAGAGAATACACTGCAAGAAATTATAACAACAGTCATGCAGCAGGAATGTGTGGCCAGGATGCTCACCTAGCCACTACCACCTCCTCTGCCATTAGACATGGTCACCCCTGGGCCCTGCTGTCATGGTCCCTACTGATGTCACCATTGACAGCGAGTGTTAAACTCTTCCTTCATCTTTGTATCATTTAATCACTGTTGAAAGTACCAAGTGGGAGCATCCAACTCTCTGAGCGTGGGTCCTGTACCTGCCCCCTATGGCGTCTACAGGCAGCCTTGCCTCCCACAAAACTCACACAGTGGTGTGGAGGGGAGGAAGTTCCTCTCAAACATGCAAGGCGTCTGGATTCTGGGCAGCCCCCAAATCAACCCCACCAAAAGTTTTCATGGGGTGTTCTCTAGCTAGGACATTTGTTGGAAGATAGCTACATGGACCCAGACATAAGTGATCAGGGACCAAAGGGAGCAAATCTGGGCTACTGCAGGCTATCTTTGCCCATTTAAAGAGGAACATCTTACCTGAGCACCAGAGAAGAATTCAAGTCATATATATCATCTTGGCCACAGTGTTTACTCCATGATTAGAAATAGTTGTGTCTCTGAAATGGCCTTCCCTGAGGCCGCTTCTGCTAGTCTCAGGAAATTATCTTTGAAGATTTTGAAGGGGATGATGTTTGCAGATGATTGGCTTTGTCCTGTTTAGAAAGCAGTTTTCTTTAGGTAATACTTATATCCTGCCAATACTTATTTAAAATTGCAAATGGCACCAGTCTGGCAATGAATACCACTACAGAAATAAACAGCTGATAGGGCTTCCCTGGTGGCGCAGGGGTTGGGAGTCCGCCTGCCGATGCAGGGAACACAGGTTCGTGCCCTGGTCCGGGAAGATCCCACATGCCGCGGAACGGCTAGGCCCGTGAGCCATGGCCGCTAAGCCTGCGCGTCCGGAGCCTGTGCTCCGCAACGGGAGAGGCCACAACAGTGAGAGGCCCATGTACGGCAAAAAAAAAAACAAAACAAAAAACAACAGCTGATAAACATCAGATCATAACTCTGACAATCATCGTAGTTCTGTAGTGCTTTTCCATCTTTAGAGCATTAATTAAGTAGGCCTCAGAATAGCTCTAGAAGAAACATGCCTGCAGTGCAATCACTCAGCATATAAATAAAATCCAGGGAGTAGATCCTTGTGTTCTGCCTCAAACCATAAAATAATTATTTTTACCTCTTTATAATTTTTTCTTCCTCCCAAGAGAAGGAATATAAGCAAGAAATAGAGAGAAAAAGACAGGAAAGATAAAGAGGAAAAAGGAATCACACACAGAGATGAGCAGACGCAGATGCCTAAGAGGTTGGTGAACCAACAGAGGCCCCTGGCTCTCTCCCAGGAGCCAAGGCTGGAGATGCCTCAAGCCAGACGGAGGGCAGTGGGACAGAGAAGCTAATGCAAAGTCTGTGAGAGGCCTGGAGAGACAGAAGATGGTCAGCTCTTGGGGTGAGAGGCACGTGGCCACCCTCAGTCTAAGAGGCCATGGGTAGGGAATAGGTTGGAGGAGAGCTTTCTTGTGGTGCTTTTTTGCCTCCCTCAGTTTGGCCCAGGTGTACTGCTGCCTGCCCTGCCTCATCGTCATCAGGAGGGAGGAAACAAGCAGTACCCACCCAGGGTGGGCTGGCTCGCAGGATAATGTCTGTGGAGGCTGGCGTGGAGAAGGGTAACCACTGTGCCTGCTGACCTGCTGACCCTGAGCTGTCCCTGCTTTCCCACAGGCCCCTTCACAGGGCAGACGCCGGCAGGTTAGATGGGAGCAGGAACAGTGGGGCTGAGGGGCGGTGGATGAGGGGCGGGAAGGTAGAAGTAAAATTAGATGGGCGGGGACTGGACCCCTGGAGGGGGGTGAAAAGGGGCATGGTCAACTCAGAGGCTCTCCACCCTTCCAGTCCCTCCTTCTTCCCTGAACTCCCCTCACATTTAGCTCCTCCCCTCTGGAGTTCACGCAAGGACCCTAGGTAGCTGATAGCCCAGGGAATCAGAGCTCATGGGAGAAAATAACAACAGATCTACAGAGGGAAGTTACGTGAGAAATGTCAAACTGAATGACCTTTACCAGATGTAGTAGAGTTAATGAACAGGAAGAATAAGACTTCATGACAAGCAAAGTGAACATCCTGGAAGAGATGTGGATAGGAGGACGTTGTTCAAATGAAACAGGTTACAGCTATAAAGATGAAAGATGAAGCAACTGGGAAATCCCAGATGTAAAAAATAATACTGTTTACATAAAGACCTCAGCAATGGGTTGGACGTTAGAATGAATAACGGATTAGAGAACTGGAGGATCGTGTTGAGGATCTACCTAAAGAGATGTAGGATATAAAGAGAAAAATTAAGAAATTGGGAGCACGGACCCAATTATGACATCAACATAATAGAGGGTCCCACAGGAAGAAAACAAATGGAGAGAAAGGAATATCTGTAGAAATAATGCTGAAGAATTAAGAACAGCCATTTCCCTGACATCCTGGGGTGTTTTTTTAGGACTTGTTGAAAGCTACAACCTTAGCTGGGCTACCTCCGCTCATATGAAAACAGAAACTGTAGTGTATGTACTAAGTGTCAAATACATGCTTGACTCCAAATAATGTCACAGATAAAATCCTCAAAGAGAAACAAATACATGGAACAATTAGCAAATACTACAAAACATGAAAATATGATGTAATTGAGCACTAAATTGGGTAGTGACAGTCCTTAAGTTTTATGATATTAAATGGCTAGATTAGGGCGAGTTAGGGTCTTCAGGACATACCTGATTTGACCTCAGTTCTTGTGAAAAAAATATCACATCATTTCCCAAAGTGTGTTCTATAGAACATTTGTTCTGTAGGATAGTCTTGGTGTGGCATGTGAAAGGGATTCCAAATGTAGTGGAATTTGGCTATGTTTTAACTGCCCAGAATCTGAACCCCATTCCTATATGTTTTGGGGAAATTCCTCATTTCATGAGTCTCTGCTGGAGATAGAGCTCCTTCCACTGGGGCAGCAGAACGGCAGGCATCTGCTATCTTGAACACACCCCTCCCAACCCCACCAAGCTCAGGCTCGGGTCTGTGGCCTCGGCGCTACCAATCAGATCTGCTTTCCCCAGACTTTGAGTTGGGAGCCAGTGATGCAGGAAAGCAGCTGTTCAGCAGCAACAGAGGCAGCACTGGGTGTCCAGGGATGGGCATAGCAATGGGGTGGTAGCACTTAAAACCTTCCAAAGGCTTTCTATTGTCCTTAGAGTAAAGCCCCAACCTCTCTAACATGACTTTAAGACTTTTCAGGACTATCATGGCCTTTCAGGCACCTCAGGCTTCAGCCAAACTGATTTTCCCTTAATTCTTCAAACTCGCTTCTTGCCTTCTCTCTCTCTCTCTTTTCCTCCTTCCCTCCTTCCTCTCTTTCCTTCCTTATGTCTGCTACACAGTTCCCTTTGTTTGGACATTTCTCTTGCTCTGCCCACATTTTTCTGGTTAATTCCTACTCATCCTTTAGGAAGATATTCCCTGGAAAGTCTGTGCCATGCACTTCCACAGCAACTTGAATATTAACGCACTTGCTTGTTGAATTGGCATTCCATGTGTAAACCTGTGATCTCAGTGAGGACAAAAGGCTATGTCCACACTGCTTAGTAATGTATCTCCCATGCCCAGAACAATGCCTGGCACAGGGTGGGGAGTCAAATATTTATAGAATGAACAAAGTTCATCCTAAAGTAGCTAGAACCTAGACCGTGTATTGTTCTATATTCCTGGCCTGTCAATCATTAACCTCTCTTCACTGTTTTCCCATGTTTTTATTGGAATTGAAATATTTAAAATAAAGTTTAAATAATAAGCCAAAAGAGGAAAGAGTATATAAATGTATTTCTGTCCAGATTATTGTTGGCATAATGAAATTGGTGAGATGAGGTCTGTAAAGCATGATTCTTAGGAAAGTACTCTGAATAGTATTCATTTTGTAATGCTGAGAATCTAAAAGAATAGAGAATAAATAGCTCCCAAGGGGTAAACTGCTCTTCTCGATGAGATGAATGAGCTGTTCCAGGAAAGCTGGAAGCCAAGCTATGAAAGGAAATTAATATCCTATGTGAGATGGACTGCATAACCTTCTCCTCTGCCCGAGGGCAGTTGGGCTTATAAATGTGTCTCCACACGTGGAAAAAAGATAGTCAATAACTGATTGATTGGTGAACGCGTGGGAGTGGAAAAGCACTGCCCCAACCCAGAGCCCGGGTGGGACAGCTCTGCCTTCTGCTCTGCCTGGTGCTCGGCAGGTCACAAAACACAGGTCACCCATAGTCTATGGAGGTGGATAGTTTGGGTGTTACTGTTCCCATCCTACAGTTGAGGAAACTGAGAATATCCAAAGTCACCCAGATAGTAGATGTAGTGCCAGAAATAAAATCCAGTTGTGTGTATCTTTCTGCCTTATAGCATAAGTTTACAGAAGATGGTTTTCCAAGGCTACATCAGGCAGAGGGAATTTTAAACAGTCTCATCAATAACTACAGGAATTACTTTAAAGTTTATCTTAAAAAAAAAACAGTATAACCTGTGATTAAAGCAGCTCAGTTCCCTGCAGTAGTTATAAAACTTGTGGGACGAAATGCTTCATTTACTAGGACTTTCCAGCCTCTAATAAGAAAAGGATTCAGAACTGCAAGGCCACTTCACTCCGGGGAAGCTGTTTTCATACAACAGTCACATAATGGACTCTCCCAGCAAGCCTTCCTTCATTCAGCATGAAGGGTCTTGGCAGGTGGGTACAAGTTGGAGATAAGCTGCTGGTCAGGGAAAGGTACAGATCTGTACCTGAATGGCTTTATTCCTTAAAAATTCTACAGATCTAATGTTATAGGTTGATTTATGTCCCCACCTCCAAAATATATGTTGAACCTCTAAACCCTGGGACCTGTAAATATGACCTTATTTGGAAGTAGGATCTTTGCAGATGTAATCAGATTAAGATGAGGTTATTAAGGTGGGCCCTAATCCAATGTGACTGAAATTCTTATAAGAATAGGGAAATTTGGACACAGACATGCACAGAGAATAGGACAGAATGTGAAACAGACACACAGAGAATACCGTGATGACAGAGGCATGAGTCGCAGTGATGCAGCTGCAAACCAAGGAAGCGCAAGGATTGATCATCACCACCAGAAGCAGCAAGAGGCAAGAAAGGATTCTACCCAGAGTCTCAGAGGGAGCGTGGCCTGGCTGATATCTTAATTTCAGACTTCTAGTCTCTGGAACTGTAAGACAATACATTTCTGTTGTTTTAAGAACCCAGTTTGTGACACTTTCTTACGGCAGCCCTAGGAAACTCACACACCTAACAACACGGAATCTAGGCTGGCACATTACTGTCCAGTGCAGTACTAGCTTCATCTTCATATTTCCTTTCCAGGGAAGAGCAATGGAGAAATGAGTCATGTTAATCAGACCAAAGACAATGTAGTTTTCCAGCTGGCTGCATGTGCGCAAGGTGGGTGGGGAGGTGGGCAGGCTATAATTGGTGAAGTTAGTACAAGCAGGTCAAGCACTAGTAAGGACAGACTATATGACAGTATGTTTTAGAGACTGTTTGCCACTTCCTTGAATAGCAAAGAACCTGTACAAGGAATCTCCTGGCAGTCCAGTGGTTAGGACTTGGCACTTTCACTGCCATGGCCCAGGTTCAATCCCTGGTCGGGGAACTAAGGCCCTGCAAGCCACGTGGCCAAAAACAAAAACAAAGAACCTGTATAAAATGAGGGTTGTTGCTCTGAAGTGGGCAAACACAAACGCCAGCACATCACGGCTTCTTGATGATGATGATGATGATGGTGATGAAATATTTCAGACATATAAACAAGTATAGAAAATAATATAACACCAGTGTACCCACAACTCAGCTTACGAAACAAGAAGACGATTATAATTCCCTACTTACCTCCCCCCAGCCTCTTCCTTCATCCCCCAAAGTAACCATTTTAGGGAGACAGTTCTTCATAGGTCTCTTGATTTCTGCACATCTTACAGAAAGGCAATGACTGAAATTTTTCTACACTGTTCTTTCAAGGACATTTGTATAGTGAACACCTCAGAAAATAGAGATGGTGTCCCTCTCTGGGGAAAGTTCAGGCAGGCTTTCTGCCCATGTTGTGACAAGACATGTACTTGCTTCTAACCCAAGCAATGTACTTGTACTTTGTACTTAGTACATTACATTTGTAATGTACTAATGTACTTGCTTCTAACCCAGGAGTCTGGGTCTTCTATCAATATCTAAGAAACTGTGGCAACTGGGGTTAAGTCTGAGATCCTTCCAAGTTTTTGAAAACAATTGTCTTGAATTTGGTGTGTATTAATTCCATGTATATATATTTTACTAAAGATAGATACCTATTATTTTATTAAAGATAGATAAATATAGACAGATATTATTGTTTTGCTTGTTTACAAAGTTTATGTAAATAGGATCATACAACCTGCTCTTTCTCTTAATTTATCTTATTCAGAGTTATCCGCCCTGATCCATAGGCTACTTCATTTCATTTCATTCTTATTCATGACTTTGTGTAAACTTAGGAGTGGAAATGCTGGGATGTAATGTGAAGTCGCCTTCAGCTTTAGTAGATATTGCCAGCTTGTTCTCTGAAATGGTTGTACCGAATAACATTCTCGTAAGCAATATGCAAGAGTTCCTATTTCTGTCCATCCTGGTAAATGTGGTATCGTCATATTTTTGAGTCTTTACCTTCTGATGACTGTAAAATATTCTCATCTTTTCACATGTTCTTTGGTCATTCTTCTCTTCAGTGGCTGTTTACATCCTTTACCCATTTTTCTATTGGGTTATTGTGTTTTTCTATGAGTTTTTAGGATTCTTTATACACTCACAATACTGATATTTTGTCTGTTATATATGTACAAATAACATCTCCTATACTCTCCCTTCATTTATGGTGTTTATATAGCTTCTTGATGTCACAGTAGAAGTCTACATCCACAATGGTGTTCAGTGGAGTCAGCGATTCAAAATGGTGATGATCTGACCAAGCATTGTGTGGAGACTGGGCTGCAAGAAGCTTGGGTTCTAGTAATGATACTTCCATAGCTGAGCATCCTTGGGGAAGTCATATCACCTCTACGTCTGGGGCTCCTCCTCTGTAAATGGAACCTTTGGACTAGATGATCTCCCTGAGTACCTTCCCAGATGCAAGGTTCTCTACGCCATGAGTCAAGGTCATGTGCACCAGGCAGGCAACAGCAGGACCTATGTGAACAATCCCAACTTCTCTATAACTTGGGAAGTAACCGACTAGCTTCTGTGTTTTTTACTCTGACTCTTCCACATGGGTAGCCACTTTGTCCTCTGGGGGCCCACAGCACCTGCTCACATTGCTACTATAATATCATCACATTATGCTTTTGATGATAACACCATCTGTCTCTCTGACTAGATGATGAGCTACTCAAGGACAGGGTTCCCTTTAGTATATCCTTAGCACCTCCCATAGCTCCTGACTCAGTGACTGTTTGAAGAATGATGGAGGGAGCATGGCAGGGTAGGAAAGAGGGAAGGAAGGAAGGGAGGGAGGAAGGAAGGACAGACAGAAGGACCAAAGAACCTAAACGCCCCCAAAATACACACCCAGTGAACATAACAGGTTATTAAAACAGTTACCAAATAACATTTGTATTTGTTTGTAAAAAAAATCGTTTTCTAACGTTTGTAACATGAGGAAAAGGAACCATTAGCAAATACTATGGTAGTTATTTTACAAGTGGAATCAGTTTTTTAAGATCACACCAGAAAACAATGGTGTGCCTAATATGGAAACCAGTAATCTCTGATTCTTAATCTGATATTCCAATAAAGCCTACAGTCTCATTATTTTAGCAAAACCAAACTAGATTTTGAATTAAACTCATTTTACCCTCTTTCTGCAACAGAACTCTATTATTTGTAATTTTGAACTTTTCCCTACTGACATGTTCTAAAAGATTAAAAAGGGACTCTCTAAGCTTTAAGACCTTTTGTAATTGTGATCTATATAATATCAGAGTTGGGAGTACTTAAATAATTCTTCCCTCATAGTTATAATGCAATTCCCTGCTTGTAGTAACATAGGAAGAGAGCAAAATATATGTAATAAATGTGCTCTTTTTGTCATGACAACAGGAAGAAGCAACAGGAGGGAAAATCTTGGCTCTTAAGAGTAGTCTGGGGAGATTGGGATTGACATATATACACTAATAGGTATAAAATAGATAACTAATAAAACCTGCTGTATAAAAAAATAAATAAAATTAAATTTAAAAAGAAACAGTAGTCTGTTACAGGGTATCAGGGTCCATTATGTATTGTCAATACCTTCATTTAGTTTTGGCTTTACATGGCTTACTTCACTGCTACAAATGTAATCCAACTTTCCCAGTTGCATATTGGCCTCTGGAAAAGCAAACCAACATGTGAACAGGGCTTTTTATCCTTTCCCGGGGGTGGTGCATTATCTGCTCATCTTGAAAAACTGCCCAGTGTTTTCTATTTCCCACTCTAATATATTTTTTTTGCAATTTATTATGCCAGTATCTCTGAGTTTTTAAATTATAATTAGTAAGATCATTATTAAATAAAAATTAAAAAAAAAACTAAGTGGGTTACAAGAGCCAGACCAGGAATAAAAGAGTGTGGAGATAAAGAGTGGAGTGGAGTAACAATCTGCCCTGCTCTGCTCCTTCCTGCTGGCCCAGTTTCAGCCCCACCAGACACACTAGCTTCCAGACGTGCTAGTGACATTGGTGATCTCACGGTTGTGCATCTCATAATAATGGGAAGTTGGCAAGCTGCTGACAAGATGGTTTCTTTGGAACAGTACTTCCCAGAGTATGGGCTCCAATCCACATGTATCAGAATCCCCTAGCATGCTGTTAAAAACACATTATTTTTAAGTTGTACTCCTGATCTGCTGAATCAGAAATGATGAGGGTGGGTTTGAGAGATTCAAATGCTAAAAAGCACAGTAAAATTTGAGAATCACTGCCTTAGAGTGACATGTTAAAAAAAAAAAAAAAAAAAAAAAAATTAAAAAACAAATCCTTAAATGAAAAAGAAAAAAAAAAAAAAAAAAAAAAAAGGAGGGAAATCCCTTCTGGAACTAAGTACCTAAGAAGGAAGGAGAAGACTGCAGCCTAGGTAACGAAAAGGGAAGCAGACAAGCAAAAGATGAAGCTGGCCTAGTTCACAGCTTTCCTTAGATTTTTACCTCAGTTCTGACTGCTATAGATTTAAGCCAGACAAAAGTGTGCTCTAAACACATGTGCTCTAAGTTGGTGTTTGTGTTATGAACCTCAAAAGTGATCCTGCTTCTAAGTTAATTCATTTTGACAGCACCAGAGATGCCAAAGATGAAGATTTCAGCTTTGCAGAAGAGCCAGGCAGGTAAACTAAATGTTAGAATACTGAGAGGTCCACGTACACAATGAGACACCACTTCACACCCACATAATTACAATCTAGAAGACAGACAATAATAAGTGCTGACAAGGATATGGAGAAATTTGAAACTTTTACATTGCTGGTAATGTAAATTGCTGGAATGTAAAATGATGCACCTCTTTGGAAAACATTTTGACAGTTCCTCAAAAAGTTAAACATAAGAGTTACCATGTCACCCAGCAATTCTCCTCCTAGGTATACACTCAAAAGAACTGAAAACACTGTAAAGCACAGGGAACTCTATTCAGTACTCTATAAAGACCCATATGGGAAAAGAATCTAAAAAGAAAAAAGGAGTGGATGTATGTATATGAATAACTGATTCACTTTGCTGTACACAACATTGCAAATCAACTATACTCCAATAAAAAATGTTTAAAAAAAGAAAGAATTGAAAACACATGTTCACACAAGAGCTTGTTTACAAATGTTTCATAGCAGCATTATTTGTAATAGCCAAAACGTAGAAACAACCAAAATTTCCATTAACTGAAGATTAAACAAATGTTGTATATTCATTCAATTAGAATATCATTGAGCAGTAAACAGAAATGAAGTATTGACACATGCTACAACATGGAAGAACCTTGAAAACATTATGCTAAGTGAAATAAGCCAGACACAAGAGAGCATGTATTACATGATTCCACATATATGAAATATCCTATGTGAAATAGGCAAATCCACAGAGAAGTTAAATTAGTGGTTACCAGGCACTGGGGGAGGAAGGGAATGAGGAGTGACTGGTAATGGGTACAGGGCTTCTTTCTGGGGTGATGAAAATATTCTGGAATTAGGTAGTGGTAATGGGTGCACAGCTCTGTGAATATACTAAAAACTACTGAATTATACACTTTAAGAGTGAGTTGTGTGGTATGTTATCTATATCTCAATTTTTAAAAGTGACCAAGAAAAAAGGAATAAATTTGACTGCATGAAAAAATGTTTTGTGCTTGTCTGTAGAAAAAGCTAACTTCTATTTTCTTCTACTCACCCAGTACTTCTGACATCAGATTTATGGATCTTCCACACATTAATTTTGTGTGGGTGGGTATCCTACAGTTCAATCCAGTTCTGACACTGTCTACCTGATGTTTGCATCACATCTCATAGGTTAAGGCTCAGTCCCACAAGACTGCCTACCTCCCACTTCAGATGCTGAACACAAGTCCAGGCTGTTACCTATGCTCTGACCAAACAGCTATAAATCAGAGGTTCCCAAGTCCCCCTCCTCAGGTTTGATTAATTTGCTAGAGCAGCTCACAGGACTCAGGAATACAGTTTATTTACTAGATTACTATAGTATTATAGTAGGATATAACTATAAAAGCATATAACTTAGGATGAGCAATATAGGAGAGGTGCATAGGGTAAAGTCCAAAAGTGTTCTGAGCACAGAAGCTTCTATCCCCATGGAGTTGGGTTGCTCCATCCTCCTGGTATATGGATGCATTCACCAACCTGGAAGTTCTCCAAACCTTGTATTTTAGGAATTTTTATGGAGGCTTCATCATTTGGGCATGATCAATTATTAACTCAATTTCCAGCCCCCTCCACTTCCTGGAGGATGGAGGTAGAACTGAAAGTTCCAATCTTCTAATCATGGCTAGGTCTTTTGGGTGACCAGCTCCCATACTGAAGTTATCCAGGAGTCCACCAAGAGTCTCTTCATTAGAACAAAAGAGACTCCTGTCACCCAGAAAATTCCAAAGGATTTAGGAGTTCTGTAAGGAGTCAGGAATAAGACCAAATATTAGAACAAAATATGCCACTAGTGCTCTTATCACTTAGAAAAATACAAGGGTTTTAGGAGCTCTGTTCCAGGGACTGGGGGCAAAGGCCATATATATGTCTATTATTTCACAGTGGTATTAATATGCTGTATAGAGGTAATCAGAGGCCACATGCCCCCCCAAGAGAGGGACCACCCACTTATGTGATGGGATGGGGACATATCAGGGAAGACATCCCCAAAAAAGGACTTTAGGGATGAGAAGGATATTGAAAGGCCAATCACTGGGGACAGAGCCCTTTTGAGAAACAGCAAGTAATTGGCCATGTGAGGGATTGGCAGGCAAAGAAACTAGAGAAGAAGGCAGTAATCAAGAAAAGCCCCCCCCCCCCCCAAAAAAAAAGAAAAGCCCAGAGCAATTCAGATCAGTGGAGAAAAGATGGACTTGTTAATAGGTGGTGCTGGGACAACTGGAGAGCCATATAAAAAAAAAAGATAAAATTAAAATCATTCCTCATACCATATGTTAGTATTAATCATGAAGGGATAGGGATTTAAGTATTAAAAATATGATACTACAAGTATAAAGTACTAGAAAAAAATACAGGCCTCAGTAACCTGGAGTGGTGAAAACTTTCTTGACTAATTCCAAATCCAAGGAAAAGATGGAGAAATGTATTTACTTGAATCTAGCCAAGCCTCTAGCTGTAACTGCCAGTTTACCGGAAACACAGGGGATAAAGGAACCTGTTCAATGACACCACAGGGTGCAGTCAGCAAAATCTTGTATGTGGGTGTTTCAGGTTTGTACTGCTGCTTTGTGAGCTGCTTTCTTTCACAAATAAATGCCCAAAGGCGGGGGCGGGGCGGTTACCTTCAGATTAAAAGAGATTCAAAACACATATCAACCAAATGCAATATGTGGATCTTGTTTGTACTCAAAATTTAAAAGCTGAAAAAAGCACAATTTTTTCAACAAATGAAGAAATTCAAACACTGTGTGGATATTGGGTGATTTTAAAGAACTATTATTAATTTTACTGAGTATGATAATGGTAATGTGTTAGGTTAAAAAGAAGAGGCCTTATCCCTTAGAGGTATAGACTGAAATATTTACAGATGAAAAGGTATGATCTTTGGTATTTACTTTAAAATAATCTAAAAATGATGTGTGTGGAAAATGGAAGGTGTAAACGAAAGAAAATGGTACAATTTTTAATAATTATTAAAGCTGGATAAGTACATGAGCATTCATTATTCTATTCTATATTGTCATAAAAGTACTATTCCCGTTCCTTTGGAGGAAAATCTGAAAGTTCCCAGAGCCACTGAAGGCCTTTTCAGCAGGAGAATGCCAAGATGAAAGTGGCATCTGAGGGAGTATAGCCCTGGGGATAAGAAGACTAGATAAGGTGCTGTCAGGGAGGGTCACAGTGATAAAGGACTGGATGAGGATTGTTATTGGTGGGGGAGGGGAGGATCTGGGTGTGAACACTATGTAGAACTTGATGACCTATTGATGGAGAATGCTACAGAAGTAGGAATCAAGGATGACTCGGGCGCAGAATAATGGCTGTGAGGTGAGGCCATTCAATAAGCAAGGAAGTTCAGAAGAAATGAAAGTTAGGGGTGAAGGAAGTGACAGGTGCCACTTCAGACAGGTTGAGTTTGAGATGCCTGTGGAACATCCAGAGCTTGGGGAAGAGGTCAGCACTAGAGACAGGGTGTTGTCAATGATCAGCTGCAGCATAATTTCCATGGAAACATGTAGAGCACAGGCACAAGAAAACGCTCCCTTTGTGAGCAAGCACTTCCGATCTAATTATAAATTACTCTTGGACGGTTTTAACATTAAAAAACTAAGTGTCTTAATCAAGAATGATATAAGATATCCAAATAGTAATGATCTATGATTCCCATGCTATTCTGCTGCCTCTCAGTTTCCATTTTGAACATGTCATAGATCTTTAGGGTTTCACTGCAAGCCTTTCTTGCTTCAATTCTTTCCCCTAATAAGGTGTTTTCAAGAGAACACTAGGGCTTAAATTCATTAGGGGGAAAAAAAATCTCATACGAAAGATCAACTTTTTCTTACTTCGTCTTTTTTCTATTGCCTATAGTATTATATATATATATATATATAAAAAACTGAAGGGAAACACCAAAACCATCTAGATCCAGGGGCACAATTCAATTTCCTGTCTTTTAAAAGCCATGATAGTGTTCAATCCTTGGGGTGACACATGTATTCAAAAGAAGCCACGGATCTGCTGATATCAAAAGCATTTAGTGTTGGGGATTGATCTATGCCTTGGAGCAGGAAAAAGAGAAGACTCTTCAGCCCCTGTAGTATTTGTTGCTGGGAGAGCGTCGGGCCATCTGCTAGACTTTAACACAATGTGGCAATAACATTTTGGTCTGAGGCACAGAATCATTTTCCAAACCAAAATTAAAGTTTGTTGGCAACTGGGGCACTTGTAGGTATTTTTTAAAAGATATTTGTATGTTTAGCATTTATATTCAGATAAGAAGAGAAGCACATCAGCCTCTTTCTTTTTCTGTTTGGGCTTATTCTCCTAATCTTGTGCTGACTGCCCAATTCAAACTCCTCAGCCTGCCATTTGAAGCCTCCATAATTTGGCTTCACCCAAGACAACTTAAATCAAAATTCTGAGGGTTGGACCCAGGCATCAGTTTTTTTTTTAATCTCCCCTCGTGATTTCATTGTGCAATCAGCGTTGAAACTGAGTATGGTTACAATATGAATGAGGAGAAGACAGCTGGGATATTTGGAGTATCTATGGTCAGCAGCAAACGTATGAATTAAAGTTTTTCAGAGCTTCAGATGGCAGCTACGATGTAACGTGTCTGTGCGTGTGCGTGCGTGCGTGATTTGCATTTCCTCCCTCTCTGCCCTGGCTCGCAGGTGAACGCCGTGCGGGTGTACGTGAACAGCTCCTCTGAGAACCTCGACTACCCGGTCCTGGTCGTGGTTCGCCAGCAGAAAGAGGTGCTGTCCTGGCAGGTTCCTCTGCTGTTCCAAGGACTGTAAGTGGATCTTTCCCCGACAGCTTCATTATATTTGTTTTCTTTCAACGTGCTAGACCTTAATTGCCCTTTTCCCTAGCGAAAGGAGAAATCAGACGTGCAGAATGTTGACATATTATGCATGCTAAGTGCAAACAGTCGTCGTGGTGCCTGCATTGACCGTTCAGCTCTGTTCAGTTTCTCTCCTCTTTGAGGTTCTGATAAGCGCTCTGTCTAGATTTATAGCACCCAGAAGAACGTTTAACATTTTAGTTCTACCCAGAATGTTCTGTTACTCTTGGTTGGTTAGTGGGTCATCCACCAAGGTCAGGGCTAGGTCCCACCATCAACTTCAATGAGTGACACCTCTCCCCATTCTTCATAATGTTCACCAAGTGTACTTTCTTTATCCCATAATATTTATTGAGCACTACTAAATGATAGATGCTGGGGATACAGTGGTGGAAGACAACAGCAAAATCCCCGCCTCGTGGAATCTATATTTTTGCTGTATAAGGTGCTAGAGCAGTAACAAGAACAAACCAGAAAGCATGCAGACATGGGCACACAGTACAGTGTTAAATCACTTTTGGAGGTTAATACACATGAGGATTGAAATACTGACTCTAACGCCCTGACTTGGACTCTGGGGCTTTCTTTATGTTCATTTTGCAAAAGCTTGAAGATTGGGAAAATGGAATCAACTGGTTGTTTTCTCAGAACAGTTTTCCCTTCAAAATCTGATAACTTTCCTGACTGAATTAGGAGGATGATTTGGTAATGAAGACACCTAAGTGAACTGCTCAGCACTCAACTGTCCTCATGTCTGTGTTATAACGTCACACAATGTGTGCCAAACACAGTAGCTCTAAAATTACTATCGGTAGGTCCAGTATGAAATTTTAAATATAAGGACTTGGAAAGAAGTTCAGGGACAAGTGAAATAAGATGTTCTTTTCCCTGCTTGTTCATCGAGTGTCTTTCTCCTCGCTGGCTTTTCTCTCCACTGGCTGCTGCAGATACCAGAGGAGCTACAACTACCAGGAAGTGAGCCGCACCTTATGTCCCTCAGAAGCAACCAATGAAACAGGGCCTCTGGAGCAACTGATATTTGTAGATGTCGCATCCATGGCGCCCCTGGGTGCCCAGTACAGACTGCTGGTTACCAAGATCAAGCACTTTCAGCTGCAGTAAGCGGGACTCCTTGTGGCCTTTCTCTGTTCGCTTGTCTGCTCTTCCTGAGCTTGTCTGTGCACGGTCCAGCTTCCTTCCTCCCAGATCAGCACCCCAGAAGGAAATCATCCACTTGGCATATTGTCTTAGCAACTTCTGAACTCTCCTGTGCACAGCTGTGCAGCAGGGCCTTAGTCTGTGTAAGGGGGAAGCAGTAGGGGACTGGAGCAGAGCAGAGGGAGGTGCACCTGATAGGTGTATCTGTTCCTGGGCATCTGTGAGGGCCCCCTCCTGTCTGTCGTCCAAGCAAGCGTGACATCCAAGCACTAGTGATGGGTACTTCTGTGTCACTCACCAGTGCCACTCTCCTGAAGGAAGTTTTGGTTTTGTTTTAAGGAAGATCTTAAGCTATTTTTCTTACCCTTATTACTATTCCAGTTTTCTCCTTCTGGTTAGGAATGTATACAGGTTGAAAATAATATGTTATGTGGCTTTGTGCGAAAACTTATGACTGTTTCCTCCTTCTCCTTGCTCTACCGTCCTTTGAAACCAAATCAGTCGGGATACAGCATCTTGAATTGTTTATATTAGACATGGAGTATAATAAATTCAGTGGAGGGCATTGTCTCTAAGGGATCTATTCTTTCCCAGAGGTTAGTCACATAAAATATTGCATAAATCTGTGTGAAAATGTAAACAGAAAGGCTAAGATTATTCCTTAATAAGGCCAGAAACTTCAGGGAGTTTCCTGCCCTATCCTACTCTAAGTTCAAGGCTTCTCAAGCGTTCAAACCATTCCCTCCCCTCTCAGTGTTTTAAATAAAATTTTAAAAAATATGTCATTAAATCGCTCATATTAAAATTTTACTTTGTACTCATCAAAAGTTATCATTAAGAGAACAAAAAGACAAGCCATAGACTAGAGAATATGTTTCCAACACTAACTAACAAAGGGCTCATATGCAGAATATATAAAGAACCCCTACAAATCAATAAGAAAACACTGGCAAGCTTTTGGCTGCTGTCCCCAGTATCACCCACCCTTCTGTGGCTCTGGCTTCTTCTGGGCAAGAATCTTGGAGCCTATGAGTCTGAGCACTGCTCAGAGTGGGGGCTGGCACCCAGGTGGGTGCAAGGTTCAGACTCTGCTTCAGTGAAACAAATAGATTCTCTGGGGCAAAAATGAGATCTCAGGAACAGAAACGATACATGAGACTTTGACCTCTCACTAGAACTTTGGGACAGAGACAGAAGATCTCAGAAGGGGAATCAATGTTTATATTTACCCAATGAAAATAAATGACATATAAATAGACTCAAATATGCCAAGTAAAAGACTAAGAATATCAGGGCTTCCCTGGTGGCGCAGTGGTCGAGAGTCCGCCAGCCGATGCAGGGGACACAGGTTCGTGCCCCGGTCCGGGAAGATCCCACGTGCCGCAGGGCGGCTGGGCCCGTGAGCCATGGCCGCTAAGCCTGCACGTCCGGAGCCTGCGCTCCACAACGGGAGAGGCCACAACAGTGAGAGGCCCACGTACCACAAAAAAAAAAAAAAAAAAAAAAAAGACTAAGAATATCAAATGGGATTTAGAAAAAAAGAAAACTAAATATATGTTGCTTAAAAGAGTACAATCTTTAAAAAGAATGTATAAACGCAAATAAAAGTATAGTAAAAGAAATACCATACTGATACTAAACAAAAGAAAGCTGATGTATTATACCACATTATACAAGCTATTCCTTAATGCAAGGAACATTATTAGATATAGAGAGACGTTCCATATTTCTAAAATAATCATTTACCAGGAAGACAAATTTAAATTCTAAATTTCTGTGTACCTAGTAATATCACTTCAAAATATACAAAGCAAAAATTGCAGAATGGAAAGAAGAAGTGTACAAATTCACAACCTTTGTGGTAGCCTTCTCTATAGCTAATAAAATGACAAACCAAAAATTTAAAATGTATGTACAGGGTTCCCCCACTATGTGAAAGTAGAGTGTTCCTGTGAAACCTTTTATAAGCCAAATGATATTAAGCAAAGAAGCAATTACCTTAGGACACATCTTGCTAACACATGCACAGAATAAATTGAGATAAAGCACAGAGATTCCCAGACACAATTCACAGCTATGGTGGCTTGATGCTGAGATGCTGAGTGTAGTTCCAGGGAAGGCGGTGGCAGTGCCACTCTCACCGCTCAGGGTGCACACTGCAAAACAAACGCTGAACACTGTTTTCGCTTTTCATCTTTTTTCATAAAAGCAAAAATCTTCAGATTTCTTTCAGTTAGTGAAAACAGATACTAAGGTAGCAAATTGGCATAAAGCGAATTTTCAAAAAGTGAAGGATAGCGGTATGCAGTACTTAGAACAAATATTGGCAAACCACAGCCCACAGACTAGCCAATGTTTTTTGTAAATAAAGTGTTATTGGAACATAGCCCTACCCATTCATTTAGACATTGTCTCTGCCTGCTTTCATACTACAATGGCATAGGTGAGTAGTTGGGACAGGGAAATTATGGCCTGCAAGCCTAAAATATTTACTATCTGGCCCTTTTAGAAAAAGTTTGCCAACACCTGCTATAAAGGAGCAGGTCAACATGATTAACAAACTTGAGCTAATTAACGTATTTTGAAAACTGCATCTCAAAATGATAGAATGCCTAAGCTTTTGAAAATATACATATCCAAACTTCTGGGATGCAACTAAAGCACTGCTTACGGGAAAATGTAAAGCTTCAAATGTATATGTCAGAAAAGACGAATGGCTGAAAGTCAGTGTGTTAAGTACCCATTTTAAGAAGTTAGAAAAAGAACTGAAGCTTGTGTAAACTGCTTCTTTGTTGAAATTCTATGTATTTTATTTTATTTATTTTTTTGTGGAGTTGAATCCGATCAATTTAACTCCTGAATGTACTTTTTTTTTTTTTGGCATCTTTATTGGAGTATAATTGCTATACAATGATTTTTGGTTGCATTGGGTCTTTGTTGCTGCACGTGGGCTTTCTCTAGTTGCGGTGAGCAGGGGCTACTCTTTGTTGAGCTGCATGCAGTAGTTGCAGCATGCAGCCTCAGTAGTTGTGGAGCATGGGCTTAGTTGCTCTGCGGCATGTGGGATCTTCCCTGACCAGGGATAAGACCCATGTCCCCTGCATTGGCAGGCGGATTCTTTACCACTGTGCCACCAGGGAAGTCCAAATTCTGTGTATTTTAAAACATCATCGTCATTCTCTTGATTTCTATAGGTTTGTTATGATCATTAAAATAAATTCTTGAATTAAATGCTTGAAAAAAAAGAAAGTAAAAGAACTGAAATTAAAATTCAAAGAAAGTGGAAGTAAGTACTAAAATAAGAGCCCAAAACAATGAAATAGAGAACCAATTAACAATGGACAAAATCAACCAAACCACAGGTCAACTATTTAAAATGACCAGTATTATTTTTATAATTGTCTTCTAAAAAATAAAAAAGACAGGCAAGCCCACTGGAAAAAAAATAGGCAAGAGACTTAAACAGACACTTCACCAAAGAAACTATACAAATGGTCCAAAAACGTAACCTCATCAGCTGTCAGAAATGCAAATTAAAACCATAATGAGATTCCACTGCACCTACCAAACTGCTGTACTTTGAAAGGACTGACAACGCAGTTCCACTCCTAGTCATATACTCAACTCCTAGATACATAATTGTGCTATTCATTCGAGGAATATCACACAACAATAAAAACAAACTATTTTTGTACCTAACAACGTGAATAAATCTCACAAACAAAATGTTGAGCAAAAGAAGCCAGACAAAAGGAATACACACTGTTTGATTCCATTTATATAAAGTTTAAAAACAGGCGAAACTATTCTGTACTGTTAGAAGTTAGGACAGTGGTACTGTCAGGGAGGAAAGAAGAAGTACACGGCTATGTTTACTTCGTGAGAATTCTTTCAGATATATACTTATGTCTTGTTATCTATATGTTTGTTACACTTCAATAAAAAGATTCATTTTTAAAAAATAAGAATATTTTAAAATATAGACTACTTTTGGGCAGTTTATTTTTCTGATCAGAATGTTCTGCCCTATTATAAACTCTCCTTAAATTTTCTAAAGCAGTTTATTCTGAAGTCTGTAGCCAGTGGAGTTGCTGATATGAACCAAATATCTATCTTGGTCCTCTCTACACCCCTTGACAGTGTATACCCATAGATACAGATGGACAGATAGATTAATGAATGGTCAGAAGGATGGTGAAGTAGTTATAGCATTTTTTTCCCAAGTCCCTCCATTAATTTTGGTGTAGAAAAAAGTAATGTGATAATTTCAAGAGCAAAGAACCAGCCCCCCAAAAAAGGCAGAAATAGATCAATTATATGAGTCTCTAGGAGGGAGGTTTGAGCGTTATAGTATATACATTTTTAAGGTTCTCCAAGTGATTCTAATGTGCAGCAGAGCTGAGAACAGCTACCTTTAAGCAATTTCTAAATGCGGTGCTTGTGTTTAATTGTGTTAATAACTAAATTAATCTGTGATATTAAACAGTATGGGAATTCGTACTCATAATTTGAAGGAGGTGGCAGCACTTTACCCGAACAGAGTGCATTTTGAACTTTGGAGAAGCCCTGCATTTACTAACTGGTCTCTGTGTGTCTGACCTGTCGCTGTCACCTGGTAGTGACAAGTACACCTGGTAGTAGTGTACTTGAATTCTAGGGCTGGTATCTGTGAGGCTAATTAGACCCTTTGGAAAACTGAATTCTGTGAAACTGAAGCCATAAGGTCACAACTCTGTGAGAGGGTTATTGAATGATACGCATGTGGTGAAACCGCAAGTCTATTCCCTCATATTGTTTTCTGTTTCCGCCTCTCACAATGTGACCTGACCTCAGCAACCAGACATGCAGAGCATTTCAAAATGCACACAGTTACCAGGGTTTTTATGCGAATAAGATAAGCCCGAGAAGAGATGGTAACTAAGATATATGTGTCTCTTCCTCCCTGGCTCTGGATTGTCCCACACCAGCCTTGCTGGAAACTCAGAAATCCAGAGGATGATGGTAACAGGCAAGAGCTGAGGACTGTGGGGAGATCTGAACTCAGGTATTGAGAGAAACACTGAAGAACTCAAATTTCCCAACATTGCAGTTTCTGTTGTATGTTTTTCAGTGGCAGACTACAAGCATTATTTTTTTCTAGAATCATAAATTTTAAGAATAGAAGGAACTTTGGGAATTGAATCCACTCATTTCATTTTTACAGATGAGCAAACTGATGCCCAGAGAGGTTAAGTGATTTGTCCAAACTCACACAGCCAGGAAAGGAGAAAATCAAAATTAGATTCGACTTCTGACTTGCAGTTCTGAGCTGTTCCCACTATACCATTGCTATTTCTACTTTCTGTTTAACACCGTCCTCCTAATTTTTGTTGCCCTAAATATATTTCTCAATTCCATGAAGCATTTATTTATTTAAATCCAGCTTAAAAAATTAACTTCTGCCTTAAAGCATTACTCCGTGCCGTCTTAACTCTCCCCCACCTGCCTCCACACATGCACATACACCGGCTTTGCCCCTACTCCTTTTCCCGGACCCCATTGCCCTGGCGCTCAGTGCTGCAGAGTGTGAAGTTGCAGATAGGGAACAGCAGGAGGCTGCAGGAACAGGCAGGCACCTGCTCCTGGGGTGGGAGGAGCCTGGAAGAGCTGTTGGGAATTCTCTGGTGGTCCAGTGATTAGGACTCCATGCTTTCACTGCCGTGGGCCTGGGTTCGATCTCACAAGCCATGTGGCTCGGCCAAAAATAAAAAAAGATATCCCCAAGAATGGAAAATGCATGACAGATAGTTTAAAAAGAAAAAGAAAGAAATTTAGACAGTTGTCTATGTTGTGATATTTGTATGGATAATGGATTTGAGGGGGACTCGACTGGATGCAGAGAAATTAGAAGGCTGATGCCGTGGTCAAGATAAATAATGAAATGAACTGAAGAATTTAGAGGTGAAGTTGACAAAACTTGATTGGGTATTCAGGGTAAGGGAAGTGGGAGAGTCTAGGATGACCATCTAACTTGTAGATGGTGGTGCCCCTAAGAGAAAATGAGAATTTTGAGGAGGGAAGGAAAAGATAAGTTCACTTTGGGACATGTTGAACTTGAAGTGCAGTGCCTGGCAGAGTGTTGAACTTATACAGCACGATGCTCAGGAGAGAGGGCTGAGCAACAGAGAGGCCACTGAGTAGAAGCTTCAGGAAGGCTGGTCCCTATGGTGCCTGAGGTGGAGTTCCAGGAGGTAAGGGGAGAAACAGGCAGTACCCAATCCTTGATCTTTGAGATATTTTTGCTGCACCAGGCAGTTTAGACTTCATCTTTAAGGTTATGGGAGCCACAAAAAGATTTTAAGCAACAGAATATCATCAACAGGTCTGATTTTTGAGATGACTTTAGTAGCCGTGTGGAAGATGAACTGGAGAGGAGAGGGTAGAGGCACACAGACAAATCAAAAGTTTGAACAGAGAAGAATTAAAAAATTATTAGGACCTGAACATATCATGGTAGCAACAAAGTTGTAAGGGAGAAAAAGAGTCAAGTAATACACATGGGGATAATTCACAAATTCAAAAAATACATGTGGCAGAATCAAAAATATAGTCTTACATGAGCACTTGAAGGCTTCAACCCTCCTCTAGCCTTCTAAGTAGGGATCTTGAGTCTTTGTTTTGAGAGAGCGTTTTGAGTGCGATGGCTCAGCTACTGCGCTGTGAAAAGTAATAGATTTTTGAGGAAATGGATGAGTAAAGAGGCTTTTAGACCATTTTGCTATATGTCATCCTATGTAATGGCCCTTTGGTATTTTAGGGTAGAGTACAGTGATTTACATTGTTTTTCAGTTTTGTTTTCTTTTTCTTATTGGATGCTGTACTGAGCAGACAGTGCTTCAGGTGGGAGCAGGTGCATCCAGGTTACATTTACACTAATAGAATCAGTAAGACTTGGTGAGCAGTCAGCTGTGGAAGGGATAAAATGGGAATCCAAGATAACTCCAGCAATGATGTCACAAGTCAGGTGAGGCTTATCGACAGACGTGGCAGGTCAGGGTCAGGGAAACGGGAGTACATTCCCTTTTGATCATATGGAGTTTGAGATGCTTGAGGGCCAGCGAAGTGCAGAAGCCCAGCAGAGAAACCCTTTTCTGTGACTGGAGCCCAGGAGATAGCCCTGGGCTGGACATGGAAACTTGTGATTCACTACCATTGTTGTGGTTTTTGTGGCAACTGAATATTTATATATATGGATTTTATGGCAATTATAATATATATAATTATACATATATGAATGAAGATGTATGTGGCTAAGGAAAACGAGGAGATCAAGAACAAGACTGTGGGTCACATTCTCATATAAGGGATCGTCTGAGAGATAGGAGCTCTCAGAAGAAGCTGACTCGGCATAGTCAGATGTGTGGAAGAAAACCCAGGAAAGCAGAGGTCACAGAGCCCACGGGAGGAAGTTCTAAGACAGAGGAAGTGGCTGTCAGTGTCAACTGTCACAGACAGGTAAAGAAAATTAAGAACTAAGTCACTGGATTTAACTACAAGGAGGTGACTGCAAGCTCAGGGAGATGGTGGAAAAAGAATCCTGACAGCAGTGGGGAGAGGGAAGCATGAATGAGGGATTGGAGCAGAGCACTCTTTGAAGAGGCTGGTTGTGAAGGAGAAGGATATAGAATGACATCAAAGGAGAGAAATTTGGGGAAAAGAGGGCAATTCTGGGGGGTGCTTTTGTTTGTTATTTATTTTGAAAATGGTTGAGACTAGAGTATATTTATAAACTAAGGAGTAGAAAGGCGGATAAAATTTATAGGAGAGTTGGATTTTTGTAGAAGCAACGTCCCAGAGGAGGGAAGAAAAGACAGGATTTAGCACACGCGTGGAGAGTTTATACTTCAGCCAGAGCCTTGAGGTGGAGGGTTACAGATGATGGAGGGTTGGGGAAAGATTTGGGATAAGCAAAGGCAGTTCATGACAGATGGCAGTAAGGAGATAACAGGAAATGATACTCTGAAGTCCATAGTCCAAGTGAATAACCAGCGTGATTTCCTTCGACAAAGTGAGGGTTTTCAACGCTCACTGTGCTCTGTGCTAGGGGCTTGCTGTCAGAAGATATATGTGATGCCCTGAATCTCACAGTCCTCTCTGTACTCACCTCAAAAACGACTTAGTTTTTGTCTCTGCCTGTCTTTCCACTTACCCTTTCTTCCCATCCCCCCTTCCTTTTCCTTCTGTTTTATTACTCTCCTGTAGATACTTCTCCCCCTTCTCTCTCCCTTCCCCATGGGCCCTTTTCTCCCTCTTCTCCTGTCTCCCTTCCCTGCACACCCATCTCTCTTGACTCCTCTGTTCCTTTTCTCTTTCCCTCTCCCTCAAACTAGCCAAAATGAGGAAACAAAATTAGCTTTTGGGTTTTCTTATTTATTGAATAAACTTTTGTTTCCTGTGTTTAATTTTTTCAAATAAGTCGAAAATTGTGTACTTCCTTCTCTAAAACTAAAGGTGTACATGTGTCTCAGTTAGATTTGTTCTGTTGCTTAATGACACCTGATGAAATAAACCTTCCCTACCTCCACTGAGGCCCATGGGGAAGGAAACAGAACCTTTCATCTGCAACAGGCACCATGTTTATTTTGCACACACTGTTGACTCCATGAGAAAGAGAAGACTTAAATGTGATAGTCTTAAAGAAAATAAAGTGTTTTCAAAGTTTGTATGTGTTGTACTAGTAAAGCAAACATAAAGAACAAGAAAAAAATAAAAACAGAAAATTCCTATCAATGTCCACACATTCAATGTTATAACTGCAATTCAAATGACAGGGGAGAATTTAAAAACAAATTGCTGGCCAAAGAAAACTGTTTTCTCCTGGAAATCTTACACTGTCTGTTGCCAGCCAAGAAAATCACTGTCCTCTTTGTTCCCCTGACCTGGCAACAAACAGAATTGAGGGCCCCGTGTTGCCCTGGTAATAGCAGATGACACTCCCCACACGCTGAGAGCCACACACAGCACCGTGGGTCCTGACTCTGGCTGTGGAATCTCAGGAGAACACACACAACTGGATTTGACACTGACTTTGGCTTCTTTAGGTGACTTAAGATCACGAGTTACTAACCATATGTCAGCAGAACCAATCCTTGACTCTGATGATGATTTCTATTGAGAGTGAATATATACAAATTACATCCATTGCTAAACTCTAAGCCCCATCTGCTTACAGCCTGAATTGTTTGTCATTACCTTTAGAAATAGTGCTCAAATTTTATGACTTCTAAACAACACCTCCAATTATAAACTTCATGCTTAAATGTCCTGACATGCCCTTTCTAAAGGAATCTTTAATAAAAATTTTAAACTATTTAATTTTTATAAAAGGAAAATTAGGAGTGGAGAGAAAGACTCCTTAGCATTCATTGGGGGATAAAGCTGGGGAAGGACCCCAGAAGAAGCTCAGGTTCAGGTTCCCAGAAGTGCAGGTCACACTGGACAGTTGGGATCATGACACTCCCCAGACGCAGGCGTGGAGAGTGCAGTGGGCATGTGTGAGTGTGATCTTCACAACTAAAAATGAGGCAAGAACCAGAAAGAACAAAAGCCCCAAACAGCCCTTACATGACTTCAGAGAAGAGCAAATTTCTCTTTGTTTTCCAGTCTCTTGAACTGTTCACGTATGTTCCTTCCAACAGCACTCTACGCTACAGATGTTTGGTTCCCACATGCTCCTCACACTGTCCTTTCCTCAGTGCTGGATCATTTCTGTCTTTCACAGAAGAATGAAAATATCTAATAAAATATCTAATAAAATAATTCACAGCAAATTAATAATTGGAGAGAAAATAACTTCATTATATTCTTTTGGTGGTATGTGCATTTTAAGAAGGGTCTTAGAACGCAATGCCCAACCCAAAGAGGACACAACCTTGGAGGGAAATGTAGACAACTGGGGGTGCTTGGGGGCAGGAAGAGTATGCTCCTATCTCTAGAGACCCTCCCATGGTGATTATCTATCCACCACATTTTTTAAAAAGTGATCTTTTGCCATGGATACATCAAAATTTTGAAGTGCTATCTGAATTATGCAAATGAACCTCAAACCTTCTTTTCCTCTCTCTTTCAGACCACTTCTGACACCTAAACCCTGTACTTGATTGTAAAATCTTAAGAGAATCCAAAGACAAATGTGTCTATAAAAGTCAACAAAGTACTTACTTGTATAGGTATGACTTCATGGGTTTACAAAGACATAAAATTGATCAGTTCCCCAATTTGATCATTCTTGAGAGTTGAAAACACCAAGTTCCCATGCAGCACACTTTGTCACTTTTATGGGCCCAGAACTCCTTTCTCAAAGGGTAGGGCTTTCCTTGCATCTAGTTTAAGATTTTTTTTTAATAAACAATTTTTGTTTGCTAACTTATGCTTTTCTTTCACTTTTCCCACTTTCCCCTCTCCCCCTTATATTTCTCAGGACAAATGTTGCCTTTCACTTTACTGCCAGTCCCTCTCAACCCCAGGTAAGTGAAGGGCTTCAAGGTTATCATGATTCTTCCTGTTGGTGTTACCCAAAGAAACCATGGTAACAGGTAGAGTTAGCATGTGATGTTGCCCTCGATCTTTCACAACATGAGTTATATTTGTACTTTTGGAATGTTGTTCATGTAACTGGGATTTTAGACACACCTTTAACCTTATCACTTGAATTGGTGTAAAATGGGAGGCATGAAGTATTTGCAGATGTTCCTTGGCTCAACCTTCATTCATAAAATTGTGGGCCTACTATGTACCAAGTACAGTGATAGATTATACTAGGTGCCAGGGATAGAAGGATGAAGAAGAGACAGGTGCAACTTCTGCCTTCACGGACCTTATAATCAGGATGGGGGTGGGGAGACAAAGAATGGAAGACCACCACTAAACAAATACAAAAATAATCAATTGATCTGAAAGTACAATAAAAATGAGACAGATTTTAATTTCTACAGTGTTATGGGTAAAATTAATTAGTTTCTCCTGTCATTAAGAAAGAACAGGAATGCTGACAAAAATTATTAGAAGAATTAGATATTTGTGCTGTGCTCTCCATTAGGCCATAGTCATAAACAGACTAAATAGATGAAAACTTTGATTGACTTAGGCTGCTTTTCTGGTGACACTTCTAGCTACCTTCCTTTCTCCTCTCATAGCTTCTGAAAGAGTGAAGTTTATGCAATAGCAAGTTTAAAACAGATTTATTTAATGTCCTGATATTTATTATAAGTCTTCTGTAGGCTGTAATGCAACTTTGTCGAAAATGGCCTTGGATATACCGTACTAAAACTGGGATTAACATATTATATGGATAATGTTGTAAATCTGTTACAACCACTTGTGAGCTGGTGAATATTTAACAACTGGTTCTTAGAGTGAAAGCCCTGTTTTGTAGCATTTGCCCATTTCTGCAGTGTAAATACCTCCACTCTGGCGGATTTCAAGCTGCCAGCGTGACGTCATTGAACACAGAGTTTGGAATCGATGTGCACAATCAGCTCCCCAGACCTGCAAGAGCCAACTCCAGCACACCTTGAAGAGTTAAATTTCCCATCAGTGAAAGCCTCCACAGTGCATATATGCTGCCACCCAGTGACAGAAGAGGACCAAGTCCCACGATCCATTGCCCTCAGAGTATTAGCCACTTAATTCATGAAATATTTGAAAGCACTAGTTACTAGGGGCAATGGGAGATATCTATATAGAAAGAGAGGGGAAAACTTGTACCCCAACTGCAGAAAGAGTACGGTCTAATAGTCCTGTCGAAAGCTATAATAAATATGATAGAAATATCATATTTATTTATTTATTATTTATTTATAAATATATCATTATATTTATTTATAACTAAATATAATAAAATGTGTGAATGTCGTGATGTACTTTGTAGACTGAAAATCAGTGATGATTATATATTATAGCTTCTTTCTATTTTAAAAAAGTATTAAACACTAAAGCCCGAATAATTTGTATATATATCACAAACTAGAGTAAAATATACTTAAAACAAACTCATGAAACAAAACAGAAATTCTTTGACATCTCTGAAGGTCTTACTTTACTCGTAACTGTTCCCATTTTGGCCTATATTTTATATCCTCTTCAACTGCAGGAAAAATTTTCTGTTCCTGTAAGTCCACCCAAACTATTGCACATACTCGGACAACCTGAATCACCACTGTCTGCCTCTATTCCTGTAGATAGAAGCAGGTTACAGAAACTGGATAGATAATCAGGACACAAGATGGTGATTTTTAGCCTAAATTCCAGGCATTGCTTTGGATCCTTGTCACTTGCTTCCTTCTGGTAAAAGTAGATTCTCAAGGCAAGGGGTTTATTTATTTGGGGTTTATGGTAATTTAAAGGTAAAAAACGATTAGTGATACCTTGGTATACAGAGAAGGCTTCGGTAGATGTCTACAGCTTGCACAAAACCAACTCCTAGAATATACAGGCATATATGTGATGCTCATTACTGCTGACAGTAACCATAATAATGCTTTTGAGTTACAAAGTATGGTTCCCCTAAGAACCATGAACGCCTCTTGGGAATTCCAGAGTATTCACCTTTGGAAGAGCCCTGTATTATATGTATTTGAATCAAGCTCCAAAATAAAAGCACAAAAACGGAGTGGCTTCTTGAGAGTGTTGCCATCTGTTACAAGGCATGAACAGACTTCCAAACAGCAGCGTTAATGACACTCTTCAATCTTGAGATGATTTTTTTCCCCATCAGAAGGCTTTGGATTGTTGAAAAAGTTCTATCTTTATTGCTCTGGTTCTCAGAGTAAGGTTAATAAAGAGGCTGTGGGAATGCAAAATGAAGTTTTAATGGGTTTTGCTTCTCCTTTCAAGTGATAGATTTACTAAAGCCCTAGGATAGGAGTTCGCTTTGTTTGTTTTCCTCAAAATTTTAATCGTATATTTCATGTCAAGCTTCTCAACCAGTTTCTATATTTATAACTACTGGGCAGAAGTCCCCTTTCTTCATTATTAGCAACATGTTTAAGGCTTAGAGTTAATAAATTTTTCCAGTGGATTGATAATCTAAGTAGGTAAATAGTGTAACTTTTGTCTATTATAAATGTTTCCTTATTCTGACGATATTGGAGAAATACTTCTGCCCAAAATTGTGAACATATTACAGGAGGCTAGATGTAGGGCTTGGTCTTTGAATCTAAATGTCATCTCCCTGTGTTCCAGCCAGGAAATAGATTCTTTGGCAAGAAAGTCTAGGGGAAGGGTGGGTCTAGTGCTAATTCTTGCCTGTGGGAATGTGGTTAAGATTCTTGAAGAACAGGCTTATCTGCTTTTCAAGGAGGAGCTTCATATTTCAAAAGGACCCCACAGAGGCAAACCTTGTCTCCTGTCACATTTCACGTATCTCTAATTCAAAGGGCTGGGGGCATCTTCTTAAGTCAAAATTAGAATGAAGTGTAGCAAAGTTTAGTTGAGAAGGAAAAACCATAAAAAATGATATGGCAATATCGTATGAAATGGCTCCTTTCTCTCGTTCACTGCTGTGTTCCTAGTGCCTGAGCCCCGCACAGAGCATTCGCTCAACATGCAAGAGATGAACGGCTGACCGAACTACTGGAGGCTTACTGAGACTTACATCTGAACTTTGTGCTTAATATTTGAGGAAACCACCTTATTCATGGGAAAATAGCTTGAGTTTTTGACCGTAAACATTTCTTAACATTAACAAATCCTGTCTTTCTTTTTTTTATTCTTAGTATTTTCTATACAAATTTCCTGAAGACGTGGACTCAGTTATCATTAAAGTTGTGTCTGAAATGGCTTATCCATGCTCTGTTGTCTCAGTCCAGAATATCATGGTGAGTCTTCATAACCTGTCAACCTTCCAATATGGAGTATTATATTGTCCCAGGGTAAATGAGAGAGAAGGGTGACCACCATGTCATCCTCATACTACATATTCCTGACAAAACTGCTAACTAATAAAGACAGTATCGTGTGCACACAAGTGTGCAGTCTGTGTTTGTAGACATTGATCTGGGGAGATAGAGAGCAGTTGACTCCTCACCAAAATAAACAAAGGAAGGAAGGGAGGGAGGGAGGATTATGACAGAGAACAAGGAAGACCAACTTGTGGGCTGCACAAGAAAAACAGAAAACTGTTTGCTCTATTTTTTAAAATTTTTATTGTGTCATTAGGCCCTTTCTGTTTCATAAGGTGTTAAATAAAAAATGGGAAAGGTGTGATACACTTTAAGATGATCTTTTCAGTTCTCTTTGATATAAAGTGACCTTGACTTCAGAGGACAAGGCACAAGTTTTAGGAGGACTATTTCATGACTGTTCTGGGGGAAAACTCTTCATGGTTTCTGGCTCAGTAGGGACCCTCTCCCCTGTGATCCAGGTGGCATGTGTGGTATGTATACTATGACATTAGTGATGCTTTCCTTTTTTATCCCTCATGCATGTTACAGTGCCCAGTGTATGATCTCGACCACAATGTAGAATTTAATGGTGTCTATCAATCCATGACCAAGAAAGCTGCCATCACACTACAGGTGAGACATCGCTTCTGTGGTTGTTATTGTCAATGACAGTGCACAGTTTATAATCAGATTACCTACTGGACCAGTCAGGTTACCTGCCGGACTTAGAAAAACCTAAGGGATTACCGCTCACTGTGTGCCTTGAATCTCTTTCCTTTCTGATTGATTTTAAAACAAAGATTGCTACACCTGAAATCAAAGCCTTCGTGATAGTAGACAGTGCTACTCTACCAGGTGCTCCGTTCCCCTTGGGGAATCTTGGGAACCTGTGATGCAGTGGGACATGTCTGACAGATTGCTTAGAGAAGTAAGGGCAAAAGATTCCAATCTACCCAATGGGGGATGCTGGTTTAGGGTAAAGTTTATCTGATCCATTTAAAACAACTAAACATATTCTACTAAAACAATATTTTAAATCAACTACCCTTCGATTGAAAAAAAACATATTGTAACCAAAACATAACTTCAACTCTGGACAGAATGGACAGGTTCAAAGGAATATGAACCACATTTGTGCAGAAGTTTGCCCTTTTGGTATGATAATTAAATTATTATTTCAATGGTAATTTTATAGCAAAAATGTACAGACATCATGTCAGCATATTTTCAAAGAGATTCTGTCCCTAGCTTTAGAGTGGTACTTACTTGGAGTACCTGTAATTTGATCTGTTCTCTAGGTAAGGAGATACTGTTTATTGAATAGCAGGCCATGAATGAGGAGAGGTTAATTATAATTTAGCTATCAGACCAAAAAACTTCTATTAGTCAGGCTTTTATTTTTAATGTCTCAGATTCGATATCTCAAATATCTGCTCTTATTTTTAGTATTTTTTTTTCCTTAGCACATCAGCATTATGTGGTCCCAAATTTAAAAAGACAAAAAAATAACCATAGTAGGAAACTCAGATTTTACATCATCTGGACACTAAATTAATGAAGTGCAAATCATATCAGTATATTCCTACTTTCAATATGTTTGGCAATAAGTTATTACTTCTCTTTTGGACCCATGATTCAGTACTGGGCCATTTTCTCAGTGGGTTAAACATAATATCAGAAATTTGGGGATAATAAAAAAAATCAGAGTTGTATAAATATACTGGACCTTAAAGATTATCTTGTCAACCATGCTTCATTCATGGATAAGAAACTGGGACACAGAGAAGCCTACTTAGAGAAAGTCAAAGCCAGGACTGTAACTCAGGTCTCCTGACTTGAGTCTTTGCTTCCCTAACCTAAATTGTTTACTTAACTGCTGACTGTGTGACTTTTAAGAAAGTCATTTATCATTAAATTTTAAAATAATAAAAACTTAATATAGTGAAGCTAAAACTGCCCTAAAAAATAAAGTTTATTCAAGAATTTAATATACAAATATAAATTATTAAACATAGACTGTTGACATATATTTTATATGGGGTCTACTACAATTCTAAGCACTCAAGTGGGCACTGGACAGATTGAAATCAGAACACTCTATTTACATAATTTCTTGGATATAACAATTATTTTATTATGGATAACCTGGAGTAGATCATGGGAATGTGAGAGTCCATTCTAAGGAGTTAGGGAGCAGAGGTGAACTTTACTTTTCTTCTCTTTCCTCTTTCTTTTTGCCCCCACCATTATATGGACTTTCTCCCTTCTTCTCCCTATCTTTATGTCTTGTGCAGAAGAAGGATTTTCCAGGTGAGCAGTTCTATGTGGTGTTTGTGATAAAGCCTGAAGATTATGCCTGTGGAGGATCTTTCTTCATCCAGGGTAAGGAACAGTGAGGAGTATGTGTCTACTTAGAAAAACCTAACAGAATGGAATGGAAAGGAAGCCAAAAGCTCATTTTGGCCCCATCTGGCCCCTTCCAACCATCGCTAGTTCCCACTAAGTGAGGGTCATCAGCACTGGCTTGGCAAGGCAGTCTGAGACATACATGAGAAAAAAATAAAGGGAAGAAAATAATAAATCTCAAGATATTATTGATACTACAAAATGCCATTTAGTGCCTGAATCTTTTCAAACTCTTGTACTCCTCAGTTGGCCCAGTTGGCCCAGTTCACTCAGTTGGCCCTTTTCTCAACAAATATTTACTACTGTGAAGTAATGATCTTATACAGCAGATCGAGGTCCATTTTCAAAGATCATTTTTGTAGCGAGCAGTAATGGATCCACTTATATTTATCGGTAGTCATCATTTCCCCAAGGAAAATTCAGAGTTCTCAATTCCCATTGCCAAAATTGTACTTTCAAGACAGTAAGTGAGCAAAGTAGGGCAACTTATCCCAATGGCAGGGGTTATGTCAGCTCTTAGGCATAGTACAAGTGGTTATGGGCAACTACCCACTACCTACCACGGGAATGGAATAGGCTGTTGATTGAAAACACAGACCCCCCCCAGCAGCTGATAGGCCATATGTGATCAACACGAAAAGTGTTTACTGTTGAGTGTAACATCGTTCCCTCAGTATTTAGGTGAATTTTCTTCTAATATACTCTTTAATCTCTTAATTACATAGCTCTAGAGTTTTGCCAACATCCAATGTTCTCGGTAAACTGTAAGTCCTTTGATGGCCATATAAGAAAAAAACAAATTCTCACTGCCTAGAAAAATGCAAACCAACAGTGCAAGAGTGTTCCCCTTTCTCCATACCCTCTCCAGCATTTATTGCTTGTAGATTTTTTGATGATGGCCATTCTGACCAATGTGAGGTGATAGCTCACTGTAGTTTTGATTTGCATTTCTCTAATGATTAATGATGTTGAGCATTCTTTCATGTGTTTGTTGGCAATCTGTATATCTTCTTTGGGGAAATGTCTTTTTAGGTCTTCTGCCCAATTTTGGATTGGGTTGTTTGTTTTTTTGATATTGAGCTGCTTGTATATTTTGGAGATTAATCCTTTGTCAGTTGCTTCGTTTGCAAATATTTTCTCCCATTCTGAGTGTTGTCTTTTTGTCTTGTTTATGGTTTCCTTTGCTGTGCAAAAACTTTTAAGTTTCATTAGGTGGGAATGTAAATTGATACAGCCACTATGCAGAACAGTATGGAGGTTCCTTAAAAAACTAAAAATAGAACTACCATACAACCCAGCAATCCCACTACTGGGCATATACCCTGAGAAAACCATAATTCAAAAAGAGACATGTACCACAATGTTCATTGCAGCACTATTTACAATAGCCAGGACATGGAAGCAACCTAAGTGTCCCTCAACAGATGAATGGATAAAGAAGAGGCAGCATACATATACAGTGGAATATTACTCAGCCATAAAAAGGAACAAAATTGAGCTATTTGTAGTGAGGTGGATGGACGTAGAGTCTGCCATACAAAGTAAGTCAGAAAGAGAAAAACAAATACTGTATGCTAACACATATACGTGGAATCTAAAAAAAACCAAAACAATGGTTCTGATGAACCTAGGGGCAGGACAGGAATAAAGACACAGACATAGAGAATGGACTTGAGGACATGGGGAGGGGGAAGGGTAAGTTGGGACGAAGTGAGAGAGTAGCATTGACATATATATACTACCAAATGTAAAATAGATAGCTAGTCGGAAGCAGCCGCATAGCACAGGGAGATCAGCTCGGTGCTTTGTGACCACCTAGAGGGGTGGGATAGGGAGGGTAGAAGGGAGGCGCAAGAGGGAGGAGATATGGGGATATATGTATACGTATAGCTGATTCACTTTGTTATACAGCAGAAACTAACACAACATTGTAAAGCAATTATACTCCAATAAAGATGTTTAAAAAAAAAAGAAAAAGAAAAATGCAAACCAAAAATGTAGTAGCTCTCTATTTTTGCAGCTGTTTTCTTCAGATGTCTGTGGCATACTGAGCCATATGATATCAGAAGAAGGGTCAAGCCTTCTTCATTCAAGAAAGGAGGCTGCATTCTCATTTGACTCACTTAGTGCTACCAAAATGCACCCAAACAACGGCCAAGTTGAAAGTTTTAACCGAAAAGAGTATTAGACAGTTTGAAGGTTTTCACGTAGTTCTTGCTAAAAGAAAACTCAGCAACCAGAGTTAATTCTGGACAGTTTTTAAACAACTGTTCAGATCAGAGACCAGGAACCTAGTATCTGATCCATTGGGCTTTGTTCTTTTTTACCAGAAAAGGAGAACCAGACCTGGAATCTACAACGTGCAAAGAACCTTAAAGTGACCATTGTTCCTTCCATTAAAGGTCAGTCTTGTTACTGAGATTCAGTGGAGAGATTCCTATGTCAGGAAGGCAGTCATGTCATTCAGTGCTAATGTCATCCTTCCAGAGAAACATCATAAGAAAACTAATGTTTACCTTAGAGATAGAAGAGAGAATCAAAGCATTTTGCTAAACCCTTTGCAGAAAGAAAGGGAAGTCAATTATGAAGTTGTATACAGGAAGTCCCTTCCCAGCTTCCCTGATGAAGTCATCACTGTGAAAGGCAGCCATTTATGGACGATGTCTGGGTGACCTCCAATAGCTTTGCTGCTTTGAGTGGAATTATCTTAGGATTTAAGAATGAGTGTGATGCAGATGGGCCCATGAAGCTGTCCTGTCCCAAACATGGTCCTCTCTTCTCTTGAGGACATCCTGACCAAAGCTGTTTCTCTTCCCTCAGGATCTGTTTATGTGAAATCCATTCTTCTCAGTTTCCTCATCTTCTTCTCCTTCTACTTGGGATGCCTCTTTGTTGCATTTGTTCATTATATCAGGTATGTCAAGAGTTTCAAGAAATGTCAACCCCTTTCACCTGTCTCTGCTTAGTGATTAGCACATTAGATTTTAGAGCCATATTAACTGGATTCGAATCTACCTTAGCCACAAACTGTGTGATCTTGGGCAAGTTACTTAAATTTTCTGTGCTTAAGTTTCTTCATCTGTAAAATGAGATAATAATTTACCTCATAGACCAGTATAACTGCAGTGTTTACTTCAATGTCCTGCACAGAGTAAGTGCTGATAGTGTTAGCTATTTTCATAGTTAATGAAACTTCAACAGAAAGATAGCTTCGGTAATTTTTAGACCAGAAAATACTTAGTGTAGATCCTATGGAATGTAAGAAATGAGTTCCACCTAACATGGAGATTTAGAAACAGCTTTAAACATTCCGTCAAAAAGTACAATTAATGCCTAAAATAAATATTGAGGTACAATAAGTAGCAGGAGTAATAAATATGCTTTGACACTACATTACCAGGTGCTTTCTTACTGTTGTAGCGTCAATTTTACAGTAAAATGTTCCTCGAGAGAAAAAAAGGAGATAATCATGCTGTAATTTGGAAATTTCCCTTCCCAAGAGTTTGGAGCCCCCAGTGAAAAGAGGACCAGTCTTTCCTTGTATCTCAGAGCAGACCTGAACATTAAGAATCCCATAGCTTGTCGTGGTCTCTGTAAAACAACTACAAAGGAATGGCAGGAGGTATAACAAACAAATGTTCTCTCTCCTCTTGAGAATGTAAAGAAAACAAAGCCAGTATAGAGTTTTCAGATTAATGGGCAAGATTAGTCTCATCTGGAGAAAAACCTCAAGGCTACCACAGTGATACAACTATCTCAGTGATACAGGCCTACCTCTGACTCAAAACATAACTCCTTTCTGTAACTTTTATGAAGCTTTGCAATTGAGAAACTGACTTCAAAAACCCACTGACCATATCTGGGACAATTTGAGAACCAAAACAATTAAGGAGAATAGTGAATTATAAACCATTGAGAAAAATAGAAATTCATAAATCCATATCAGTAAGGGAAGAAAGGAAGGGAGAAAAGGAGGGAGGAAGGAAGGAAGGAAAGAAAGACCAAAATTCTTACAGATATACATTTAATAAACTCAACAAAATTACTAAAATAGATACACATTAGGGACAGGACCCATTAGCAAATACTGACCTAGAAGGGAGGACTCTTGCCTACAGCAGAACACCAAACACTGACTGGTAAATAAGAAGAGGGTGCCGGAATTGGAAAATCATCATTTTGCATAGATCAGGTTAAGAATCATCAATGAATACTAAAACTAGCAGGAAAATCTGATGAGGATCAACATATTTGCATGGCCTTAAGTGTATCTCCACAAATCGCTTAGTAGTTGTAAGGGAAAAAGTAGTAACTATACAGTGGAGAAATTAGACTATTGACAGGGTGATAAAAATTAATATGACCAAGGGAAAGTTGGACACTCTGTGTCTCCAGATGTGAGGTCCTGAGAAGGAAATAGCATCACTTATGCAGTATTCCAGCCAGAAATGCACATTTTTAATATAATCCTGAGGAAAAAATTAGACAAACTCAAAATGATGAACAATCTATTAAAATGTATCACGAAAGACAAAAAATAGCTATGGAAATGTTCCAGATTGAGGGAGACTAAATATATGTGACCACTAAGGACAATATTTGATCTCAGACTGGTTCTTTTACTAGAAGAAAAATATGCTATAAAGGACATTATTGGGTCAATTGACAAAACTGTAAAACAGACAGCAGATTAGATAAGATTATCATATCGATGTTAAATGTGCTGAAGTTGACAACTACACTGTGGTTATGGAAGAGAGTATCTTTATTCTTTGGAAATATTTAGGCACAAAAGTTCATGACGTATGCAACTTACTTTCAAGTGGTTCAGAAAAAGATTTTTACGTATACATGTATATGAAAACACACATACGCACCCAGAGACAGAATGAGAAAGCAAAGGGGGTAATACGCTAACAATAAGTGAATCTAGGTAATGATACATGAGTATTCTATATTCCATTCTTATTCTTATAGCTTCTCTATAAATGTGAAATTATTTTCAAATAAAAAATTAAAAACAAAATCTCCAGTCTACAGGCAAATATTATACCTGGAAAGTATACATACATTAACTGGTTATCAGCTCATTAATTTATCAGATCATAATCACTAACACTGAACAATCACTTATTCTTTGCCAGGCACTCTGAGTAGACTATCTCATCTAAAGCCCCACAACAAGTAGTAGTATTAGCATTATTTGACAGTTCAGGAAATTGAGGCATTCAGAGGTTAAGCAGTTTGACCAAGAATTCACTGCCTGGGTTTGAACCCAGGCAGCCTGGCTCCAGAGCCTTAGCTCTTAAGCAGCCCGGACAAGATGGGTCTGGAGTGATCAGGGCATGTGAAGGAGGGCAGTCCTAATCAAGGAAACCAGGTCAAAAACCTGGAACCCCAGCATGAATTTGATTGAAAAGGGGTCCGAAAAGCTGCTAATTTTGACTCAGATGAGTTACAGCATCATGGGAAACGAAGTTCATCTTTTTTCTGCCTCTCTTAGGAAGGCTGTCTCTACCGCTGATGTTCTAGATTTTAGAAAATAGGTTTCACCTCTTCAGTTACCTAGCAGATATAACCAGTGTACAAACAGACAGAAATTAATAGCTGGCTATTAATCTCTCTAAAGTTGTTATTCAGCCTGCTGAAGCGAGCACAGTTTTTGAAAGTTGTGGCGTAGGCTCTGTTGAAACCTCTGGCTGCCAGATTACTTTGCTACTGCCAACTGCACAAGCATAGATTCTTTCCAAATATAGGCAAACTGAAAATAGAAATCTGGAGACATAAGAACTACTTGGCATCTAAATAGGGGAATAAACTGAGAGAAAATGCTAATAGAACTCTTCCTTCATTGAACTAAGCAGAAATAACAAAGTTTTCTACAAAACCAAGTGAAGCCAGCCAGTCCTGGAGCAGAATGCCAATTGCTTGTTGAGCCCCCTGTTCTTTATTACTAATACATGTGGGGTTCGCAGTACATGCTATGAGATCAGGATGAAAACAATGATTAGAGACATGGCTCCTGTCCTCAGGGAGCTAAGAATTCAAAGTGTTTTTATGCTATTTTTTGTTTTTTATGTTTTTTTGTTTTTATGTTTTTTTGGCTCAACCCTGAACTCCATTCCCCTCCCCACCCCCAGCTCCAATTCATTCAGCAAGTATTTATGGAGCCCCTGCAATGACCCCCCTGGGTCAAGCACTATATACATGTCTCTTTTTTTCTTTAATTATATTATATCTATATCAATTTATTTTTAAAATTTATTTTATTAATTTATTTTTGGCTGCATTGGGTCTTCGCTGCTGTGCAGGGGCTTTCCCTAGCTGCGGCAGGCAAGGGCTACTCTGTTGTGGTGCGCGTGCTTCTCATGGCGGTGGCTTCTCTTGTTGTAGAGCACAGGTTCTAGGCGCGCAGGCTTCAGTAGTTGTGTCTCACGGGCTCTAGAGTGCAGGCTCAGTAGTTGTGGTGCACGGGCTTAGTTGCTCCACGGCATGTGGAATCTTCCTGGGCCAGGGCTCGACCCCGTGTCCCCTGCATTGGCAGGCAGATTCTTAACCACTGTGCCACCAGGGAAGCCCTGCATACATGTCTCTTATTCCTTCCTCTCAGTCACCCTGCCAGATGTTGAGTTCAAACTACATGATCCTGATTACTCGTTCTTCCCTTGATTCCTGTATTAGTTATCTATTGCCACAATAATGCTGCATAAAAATCAACCATAAGGGCCTCCCTGGTGGCGCAGTGGTTGAGAGTCCGCCTGCCGACGCAGGGGACGTGGGTTCGTGCCCCGGTCCGGGAAGATCCCACATGCCGCGGAGCGGCTGGGCCCGTGAGCCATGGCCGCTGAGCCTGCGCGTCCGGAGCCTGTGCTCCGCAACGGGAGAGGCCACAACAGTGAGAGACCCGCGTACCACAAAAAAAAAAAAAAAAATCAACCATAAAAACTCCAAAAACTCCAACCATAAAAACTCCAATACATATTTACATTTGCTCACAAATCTATGGGTCAGCTGGATGATTCTGCTAATCTGGACTAGGCTCAGAGATCTCAGCTGGGTGTGGTCATAGAGTGAAATCATCTGGCAGGTCAGAGAAGAGCTGGCTTTTCTAGACTGGCCTCAGCTGTACTTTGCCTCTCATCCTCCAGCAGCCTAGCCCTACTGTATCTCCAAAAGAGATAGCAGAAGAATGCAAGGCTTCCTTAAGAGGTAGGTTCAAAAGTGGCATGATATCACTTCCCCCTCTTTCTGTTGGCCAAAACAAGTGATAGGCCAGTCCAGCTGCAAGAGGTAAAGACACAGACTCCACTTTTGATTGAAGGAGCTAGATACAAGATGAGGTATAGCCATTTTTCAATCAATCTAGCATAGGTCTCAATTACTCTTTTTTTGTTTGTTCACTCGATACTGCCTGCCTCACCCTAGCTTTGTAAATCATTTAACTCCTCTAATTAAGAACTTTATCAGCTCCAAAACCTAGGGCAAATGTGGTTAAAGCCTGTTAATACAAACACAGTCCAAACACATCATCTTTTATGAGTTCATTTAATTGCTTGCTAGTTAATATCACTAAAATTGTTTTTTTAAAGGGACTTCCCTAGAGCCTCATTTGCCAGCTAGAACAGTCAGACCCAATTGTAACTGCTCTCCTTAATGATATGCCTTGTTCACTCAACAAATATTTAGTTATCATTTCCTGAGTGCCAGGCCCTGTCCCAAAGGTTAGTGATACAGTGGTGAACGAGACAGTCTAGATCCCTGCTCTAATAGAGCTTACATTATACAAAGGAAAAACATATAAGCAAGCAATTAATAAAATAATTTCAGCTAGTGACAGGAGGAGAACAAACACAGTGGTGGGACAGAGAATGATTGGACTGGGGAAGCTACTTTAGATTTGATTTGTTCAGCAGGGAAGACCTCTCAGGACCAAGACCTGAATGGCAAGTAGGAGCCAGCCATGTGAGGATCTGGGGAGAGAGTGGCCCAGGCAGAGAACAAGAGCAAAGGCCCTGAGGCAGGGATGGGTTTGCTGTGTCTAGGAACAAAAGAGGTATGAAGAGAAGTCCTTCCACCAAACATACCAGGATCAGGGGTGTGCAACTTCTAGAACCCCCATTTGGAAATAAACAAGAACACGTACCAAAGCACAGGCACATGTAGTCCCCAACTTTTCTCCCTTCTCCCCCAACTCCAACTTCATGTCCAAAAGGGAGGCTTATCTGGGGGGAAGAGAGCAATTCACATTTTAATTTTTGATAGACATTTACATTTGATACACCCAGTTTTAAAAATAATGACTTTATTAAGACATAACTCATAGACCATAAAATTCACCCCCCTTTAAAAATTCAGTGGTTTTAGTATATTCACAGTTGCACAACCATCACCACTGTCTAATTTTCATCACCTCCAAAAAGAAACCCTGAGTTTATCAAGATTATAGGATACAAGATCAATATACAGAAATCAATTGTATTTCTATACACTGGCAGTGCACGATTCAAACACGAGATTAAGAAAATAATTCTATTTACAATAGCATCAAAAATAATAATAGAGTACTTAAGAAAAAATTTAAGAAATTAAATATGACTTGTACATTGAAAACTACAAAACATCCTTGAAAGAACTTAGAGAACCTAAATATACGAAAAGACATCCTGTGTTCACAGATTGAAAGACTTAATATTATTAAGATGGTATAGTAGACAGAATAATGGCCTCCCCAAAATGCTCATGTTCTAATATTCAGAACCTGTGAATATGTTACTTTACATGGCAAAAGAGATTTTGCAGATGTGATAAAATTATGGAGATTATCCTGGATTATCTGTGTGGGTATAATGTAATCACAAGGGTCCTTATAAGAGGGAGGCAAGAGAGTCAAAGATAGGAGGAGGTGTGATGAGGGAAGCAGAGGTTGGAGTAATACATTTGAAGATGGGGGAAGGGGCCATGACTTAAGGAATGCAGGCCACGTCTAGAAGTTGGAAAAGGCAAAGAAATGGATCCTCCCCTGGATTCTCCAGAAGGAATACAGCCCTGCTGATATCTTGATTTTAGCCACATAAGACTCATTTTAGAATTGACATCCAGAACTGAAGATAATAAATTTGTATTGTTCTAAACCACTAAGACTGTGATATTTGTTACAGCAGCAATATAAACTAAAAGACGTGGTAATACTCCCCTAACTGATTTATAGATTCAACACAATCCCTATGAAAGTCCCAGCTGACTTTCTTCCAAAAATTGATAAACTGATCCTAAAATTCATCTGGAAATGCAAGGGACCCAGAATAGGAAAAAAAATCATGAAAAAAAAAAAAAAAAGAACAAAGCTGGAGGTCTTACACTTTCTGATGTCAAAACTAACTACAAAGTGACAATATTTAAAACTCTGACACTGACATAAGGAAAGACATACAGATCAATGGAACAGAATTGAGAGTTCAGAAATAAACACTTACGTTTATGGTCAATTGATTTTTGACAAGGGTAGCAAGACAATTCAATGGAACAAGGATATTCTTTTCAACAAATGGTGCTGGGACACTTGGGTATCCACATGAAAAAGAATGAAGTTATTGTACCCCTACCTCACAACATATAAAAATAATTAACTCTAAATAGAACATAGATCTAAATAAAAGAGCCAAATCTATAAAACTCTTAGAAGAAAACATAGGTGTAAATCTTTGTGACCTTAGATTAGGTAATAGTTTCTTAGATATGATAGCAAAAGCACAAGTAAAAAAAGAAAAAAATAGGTAAATTGGACTTCATCAAAATTAAAACTTTTGTGTTTTTAAAGGACATTATCAAGGAAGTGAAAATACAATACACAAAACTGGAGAAAATGTTTGTAAATCATATATCCAGTAAGAGTCTAGTATCTAAACTAGGTAAAGAATTCTTACAACACAAAGATAAAAAGAAAAATATCCCCATTTAAAAATAGGCATTTTTAAAATTGAATAGATGTTTCTCCAAAGAAATATGCAAATGGCCAATAAGCATGTGAAAAGATGTTCAACAACATTAGCCATCAGGGAAATGCAAATCAAAACTACAATGAGCTATCACTTCATATCCACTAGGATGGCTATAATAAATTTTTTTAAATGAAAATAACGAGAGTTGGCAAGGATGTAGAGAAATTAGAACCTTGTACATTGCTAATAGGAATGTAAAATATTTAGTTCCTGCTATTGAGCTACAGTAGAAAACAGTTTAGAAAGAAATGTTAAACACAGAGTTACCTCATACTCAGCACTTCCATTCCTAGGTCATACCCAAGAGAATTTAACACATATATCCACACAAAAACTTGTACACAAATATTCATAGCAGTGTTATTCATGATAGCTAAAAAGTGGAAACAATCAAAATGTATATCAAGTGTAAACAAATAAATTAAGCATGGTATATATCCATACGATGGAATATTATTCAGCCATAAAAAGACTGAAGTATTCATCCATGCTACCACATAGATGAACCTTGAAAGCATTATGCTAAGGGAAAGAAGACAAAGAGACCACATGCAATACAATTCCATTTATATGAAATGTCCAGAATAGGCAAATTTATAGAGACAGAGAGTAGATTAGTGATTGCCAAGGGCTGGGAGGAGTAGAGAAAGAGCAGTAACTGCTATGGTTTGAGATTTCTTTGGGTGATGATGACAATGTTCTGCAACTAGAAAATAGTGATGGTTGCACAACTCTGTGAACATATTAAAATTCATTGAATTGTGCACATTAAAGGGTGAATTTTATGGCATGTGAATTATCTGAAAATAAATGAATATGGAAATAAATTAATGAACTTAATATATGTATGCCTGTATGTGCCTAGGTGTGGAATTGCTGGGTCATATTGTGTCTCTAGGTTTAACTTTTTAAGGAACTGTCAAATGGTTTTTCCAAGTGGCTGCTCCATTTTATAGTCCCACCGGCAATGTATCAGAGTTCCAATTTTTGCACATCCAAAGGCCCATTTTTAAGAGATCCTAGCAGACAAATCTGCAACAAAGTCTATAGGGAACAAATGGAAAATGCTGAAGTTTTTGCGGTCTTAGGAGCATGTGTATGTGCTTGTTTGCAGGTTTCAGAGAAAGTCCATTGATGGAACCTTTGGTTCCAGTGACGGTAAGAAAAATCCCTGGTTTCAATTCAAACTGATGTCAAGTATGTGGCAACATTCCATTTGGTACTTTTGTCTCTCTGACTTTTGTGATTTCCCAAACCCTCTATTGATTCCTATCCCCCCACAGACACACACAGAGTGGTCTAATCTGCAGTCTTCCTACAGAAAGCAGAGCCAGTGAGAACCAATTTACACACTTGATAATTACTTAGATATGGAGCTCACACTAAGAGCCTTTGTTCGGAGAGTTCCTCATAGTTGTCCACAGCCCATTTGTCAGCAATTCATCTTTTTAAGGAGTTTAATGTTTTCCAGGACATAAATTGTTCATATCTGTCTTATCACAGAGCTGACTTGTGAACAAGGGTAAGAATTTATTGTGTCAAATCTAATACAGAGCTTACTTTTCCCAAATTGAGATAGAGGGTTTTTTTGTTCAAGGATCTAGAAAACTGAAGTATTTGAGACCAGCAAGTATAAGAGAGTATTATAACTTTGGGAAATCCAGAGTAATTGATTATCCAACCATTGTAATACGCCCTTTCTTCCACTCTGAGGATTTGAACAAAGGAATTTAGTTGCTTGATCTTTTTATTAAATCTTTTAAAAAAAATTAAATGTCCTTATTTTTAAAACTTGAGATATAATTGACATATAACATTGTATAAGTTTTGGGTGTACAACACGATTCTGTATTTGTATATATTGCAAAGTGCTCACCACTAGAAATCTAATTAACATCTATCACCACACATAGTTATACTATTTTTTCTTGTGATGAGAACTTTTAAGATCTATTCTTTTAGCAATTTTCAAATACACAATACAGTATTATTAACTCTAGTCACCATGTTGTACATTACATCCCCAGGACTTACTTATATTTCATAACTGGAAGTTTGCACCTTTTGTAAGTGTCCTATTTTTGGAAAAGCCTAAATCAGCATGAGTTACTCAGTGCTCACAAGCTATTTGGCATACAGTGATCATTTGGAAAAGGAATGATGGAGTGAGAATTGATTTTTAAGTCACATGCAGCAGATTATTTTTTCTAATTTTTATTGGAGTGTAGTTGTTTTACAATGTTGTGTTAGTTTCTACTGTACAGCAAAGTGAATCAGCTATACATATACATATATCCCCTCTTTTTTTGGATCTCCTTCCTATTTAGGTCACCGCAGAGGACTGAGTAGAGTTCCCTGTGCTATACAGTAGGTATGCAGCAGATGTTTAGTTCTGTGTTTTCTACAGTTAAGTTAGAAAGACACAAAGCGACTCCCTACCCCACCCAGCAGGAGTATCTCTCCCTCTGCTGGAGGTCTGCTTCTCCTGCCTTCCTTTGACTTTTGTCTTCCTTAATGTCAACGTGTCTATTTTTCCAGGCATCCAGGCATTGGTTTTAATAACATTCAACAGCCAATGTAAAGGAATATAAAAGAACACCTGCTCTAGTGTCTTTAAAATGCTAAGTACTACTTTCTATTTTATTCATAATATGTTAAAATGAAATGTCTTCTCTCTGGATCTCGGCCTTTTCTCTCTGATGCTCTCCAGGTTTTGCTCTTATTTAGGCCTAGTCGAACTTAGAAAGCCCGATTGGTTGGATCCGATAGGTGCTCTGTGAATGGATTCTCTGTTATTTTTATTGTATGAGTGAAGTCATTTTACCACTGCAATGACAATTAAAGGAACTTCGTATTCAGAAGGGTCTCCTGAACAGTGAAGCTCTGGTAGACAGAGCTGGGACTTGAGCCAAATCACTGTCCAAGATCAAGATGGCTCTGAAAATTAGCTAAGAGCTAGAGGCACCCTTCAGATAACAAGCAGAAATGAATGAGTGAGCAAAAAAATAAATAAAGATGCATCCGTTAGATTCATGCGGCTGCAGGTAACAGCAAAGTTTATCTCAAACATACCTAAACAATAAAGAGTGTCTCCTCTCCCTGGAAGCTGAGCAGAAGGGTGGGCTTCAGGATTCACTGAGTCCAGTGGCTCTGGTCCTTTTTCCTGCCATTCCCTTGACTCTGCTTTGCCCCCAAAGCTGGTAGTGAGATGGGTCCTCACCTGACAATGTCCAGAAGGAAGGACTGTTTCAGAAGCACCTAGCAACTTCTCTCATGTTTCATTGGCCTAGAGAGGATCATACACTTGTTGCTAAACCAGTCACTGCAAAGGAATCTATTTACTTACAGATCAATCAAGCCTGCTTATAGAATTAGGGTGAGGTCATCTTTTTCTAGGACCAGCATTTCTCAAACTCAACATTATGGACATTACAGCCAGAATCATTCTTTGTTGTTGGGAGCTGCCCTGTACATTATAGGATGTTTAACCGCATCCTTCACCTCAACCTACTAGAATTCAGTAATACACTCCCTCCCTGTGACAACTAAAGTTATGCCCAGACATTGTCAAACGACCTCTTGGGAGCAAAATGTTCCCCCCACCCCTACCCCCAACCGAGAATCACTGACTTAAAAATATGGGCTTCCAGGCACAGGTGAGGGAGGATATCCAAACAAAATCCCAGCTTAGTTAGGAAGTAGGAAATAGGAATGTTCACCACAAAGGGCTCTGAAATCAGGAGGAAGTAAGGAACCTATGTAATGCTGAGAGGCTACGGGGAAAGATGACACATGACCACTGGTGAGACAAGACCTAGGTTCTTCAAACAAGAGCAGAGAAGATAAGCTCTACCCTAGGGAGGAACCAGTTAGCGACTCTTAATCACATGACCACAGAGCACGGAGAAACCAGCCTGTAGTAAGAGACAGAGGCAAGTGAGGGACCTTATCTGAAAGCTAATGTGAAAGATTCAGGGGAGGAACCTTTAGAGAGGAGCAAGGATACAGAAATGTCTTTGTCTCCCAAGGGCCAGTATCAGTGTGCCCAAGGCAGGGCTACAAGAAGTTTAATGGAGCTCAGAGCTACAGGAAATGCCCTGGGGGCTAGTGCCTAGAAGAAATGCTAGGAGCAGCGTTTGAGAAAAGGGACCCCACTAGATTTGGCATGCTGTCTGCCGCAATCAACGTGGAGCTAGATATCTGAGGAACTTGGCCTGATGCTTTCACCCTAGGTATGCCTGAGATGGAGGAAATGGAGCCAGGTCCCTACAACTTGCTAAATTGTTGGCAGCTGTTTTAGTTATGTAATGATAGGAAGGCTGCATTTGGAAAATCTGTCGGCTCCCCTGCATGTGGACTTACTACTGCGGTGTGACTGGATGGACACTGTATTCTCTATTCCTCACTTAGCACTTAGGACAGGGGCCTCTGTGGTAATCTAAAGGGCACTGGGCAAGGCTCTGTGTTCTAAAAACATGTCCTCCAGTGGCTCTATCAGTGGAAAAAACCCACATTTCACATCATTGTTAAAGAGCCTATACAGAAATTCAGTTACCACCTTGAAAGAGAGACAGATGAAACGTGACTCACAGGCCTCTGGGACCACATGAGCTGTCACCATGAACCTGGGTGCAGCCTAAGAGGAGGGTACTTTCTCAAGTGAGGGAGCTTGGTGAACTTGCCAAGTTTGCAGATTTAAGAACCAAATGGCCAATCAGATCCTTCCCTGGATGGAGCGATTACTGAATCAGCCTCCCAGCAAAGAGCAGGGCCCGGGAGGGATAAGACAAGCAGCGTGCTGAGTCCAGAGGGGTCAGGGAGCACAGGCCATCCTCAGGCTCTGTGGCAACAGGTCTCAGACTCTAGTCCTGACTCTCTACTCTGCTTTTTCCCAGCTTTGCCTGCCCGGTTTTTTCTTCTAGAGGAATTTTACTTTTACGTCCTTCTGCAAAGATTAGTGGTTTTCTTCATTTTCTCCTCAACTTTTGAGATACAGCATGACACTCGTTGGGAGAGGTAGCCAACTGGCATAAAAATGAAATATCATGTCAGCTAGTTCACAGCGTTACTGACTCCCTCTTCCGCTTCCAACCTCCTGAGTCTGGAGACGGAAGCGGGCAGGACAATTATAAATGTGACGTCCCTGAAAGAGCCAAGCATGCTCAAAATGAAATGAAGTTTTTCTCCTCACATGGAGCAATTAATATAAAAGGCAAGCATGCAAGCATATCCTATTCTAAGTTAGTAAAGCAGACAGATGGCAAAGGGCCCACACGCAGAGAAAAACATACCAGAACAAGTCTCCCCATTAAGACGAGCTCATTCACAACTTTATATGTTTGCTTATTCCCAGCCAGAACATCTTGGTCTGTCCTATAAAGTGATATTTTGTGTTTAATTCTGCTTTCTAAATGCCATACAGTTAAATAGAAATATGGCTTGCCTTCTGGGCGCATCCATCATGTTTGAAGTTTGGGAGGTAATGCTTCGGTTTTTGCGTTCTAAGAAGGTCTTAGACATTAGAAACGTTAACAGAATACCGTTATCTCATGTTGACCAGTCTCCTATTTAATTGTGCATATAGAAGTGCACAGATTCGTTTTTGTTTTGTTTTTGTGGTACGCGGGCCTCTCACTGTTGTGGCCTCTCCCGTTGCGGAGCACAGGCTCCGGACGCACAGGCTCAGTGGCCATGGCTCACGGGCCCAGCCGCTCTGCGACATGTGGGATCTTCCCAGACCGGGGCACGAACCCGTGTCCCCTGCATCGGCAGGCGGACTCTCAACCACTGCGCCACCAGGGAAGCCCAGAAGTGCACAGATTTGAAACAAGAGCACTGCTCATGAAAATCTCGATGCTCTTGTCCATCACAGAACCATTGTTGTTGTGGTTGCCTCGAGGTGAAAAGAACTAGCGACTACATCGAAACCAGGTCCTGCTCGATTGCAAGGCAGAGTGCAGAAATCATCGAAGTCTGAACAAACCTGCACAGCTGGCTTTTTCTTTTTAGTGAAGTTGTCGCCTAACAAAACAGTGATTGTTTTTGTTTGCTCACTTGCTTTGACTTTAGTTTTTGCCATTTTTTCTCTTTTGATCACACACACGAAAACCCTTTGCCTCCTACAGACCATTTCAACCCCCCGCTGCAGAGGAACTCAAGCATTCTCCGACGCACGTGTCTACTTCCCATGCCAGGGGGTTTCCCAGGAACAGAAAATGCCCAAGATCCTGGGGTTTATGATTTTAGTATCATTCTTCGCTTACTAGTTGCACATGTAATATTTGGAAAAGTTTGAGGCGCGTCCTCTTAAAGAATGTTTTTCTCTCACTGCCAACAACCATTTGGCAACAGACATGCCTATTCTACCTCTGAACTATCCCCCAAATAACCCATATTCCTGCACATCCTTAGTTCACGTTGTCATTATTTTTTGCTCCAAGGAGTGCAGTAATTTCCATACTGTCAGGGCTCATCCCGTCTATAGTTAGGGTACTGTTAATGACTGTGATAAATAAACCTCCCAATTATAGCCCCTTAATCACAGAAGTTTATTTCTGGTGTTTATGTTCAGCGGTGGCCTTCCTCACAGTGATTCCAGGACCCATGCTCCTTTGTTCCTGTGATTCTGCAACACTGTCAGGCAGGAATCGGCAACGTTTTTTCTGTAAAGTGCCAAATGGTAAATGTTTTAGGCTCTGCGGGCCATGTAGTCTCTGTTGCAACTGCTCCACTCTGCCATTGTAGCCAAAAGCAGCCACAGACGTACTCAACGAGTGGCTGTGTTTCAGTAGAACGTCGTATGTAAATACTGAAATTTATCATTTTACCTGCCATAAAATACTCTTCGTCTTCTGATTTTTCCCTAACCATTTAAAAAATTGAAAACCATTTTTAGTTTAAGGGCCATACAAAAACAGGTGGCAGGCTAGATTTGGTCTGCAGACCATAAAATTGGCCTGCAGGCTCCTACATTAGAGTGAAAAGAAAATCAAACTATTTAGAGTTATGTTCTTTCACTTTGGCAACTGGACATAAAGTGTTTGCCTCTTTGCTTTTCTTTTTAACAGGCTCTGGAAATACGTCGGTGTCACATCCCATTGCCGCCAGCACCCCTGACGAAAGCAATTATGGGGCAATAGGTATTTCCTACAATGAGTCCATTCATGGAAGTGTTTCCTGATTCTCCAAAGAATGGGATACAAGGAGCCCTCCAGCCACTAATAACTGGGAGAGTGGGCAAGGCCGTCATCGTATAAGATTATCTTTTATTTATAAGATGAATTGGCTCGATGATCTGGAAGGTTCCTTCCAGCTCTAATTTTCTCTGGTTCTATTGATCCGTTTCTTGGGTCTGCTAGCCACACTTGAGCAGAATTTTCTATGGTTGCCACCAACTCCCTTGGGGATTTTCTCGTACCCAGCCTGAGTGTAGGGCGTGAAAGATGCGTCAAGAGTCTGACGTCAGGGAGCCCGACATCAACTGACCCGGTGTTTCATTCTCAGGTTTCAGTGGAGTAAGGGCGATCAGAAGACTGAGGCTGTGCAGCAGGTGAACACGGCTGAAGCCTAACGATCTTCCATTTGGGCTAACTGCATAAACGAACCTGCACACTGCCACCCAGTCATTCACATGGCAACCCCCAGGGCTCGTTCAGTGGCCTGAAGGGTCAGAATTCTGATCCTTGTCTTGTTAGAGCTGGCGTGCATTGACGCTTCCACACACTTCCATGATGCTTGCGGGCCTATGAATGGTGCACATTAAGCTGTCAGCATAGAGGGGCTGGGAATCCTGTATGCCTGCCCTGTTATTCTGTAACTTTGAGAAGCATGTGGGCTCCGTGCTGGAGACTTATTTCTGGCTCTGCAAGAACAGGTTTTTTTTTTTTTTTTTTTTTTTAACCATCTGAATAGAAGAAATAAAGCAGAAGGTAGGCTCTGCTCATGTGCTCATTAGGCTGTGCAAATTCCCATCTGCTCTGGGAAACATTCACAGGATTCTTCTTCCTGAGAATGTTGTTTCCATTATATAATCATAGATACAGCATGTGGGGGATTTCAGTGTACAAATACTTTATCCACGAGAAATGTATAGCTGCTGGACGTGTTGGTACTAACACGTACATGTGGTAGATGCTATACATAATTACGTGCATGTGTATGTTTATACATTTATGCTCATATTTTAAAATATGAAACATGAAATATAAGCATAATATTATTTTTGCAGCCAAATAGTTAACAGAGCAGATGCCTTTATATTATGTATTCAGCCCTAGAAAGAGATGATTTAAATATAAAAATAGGAGGAGAGGAAAATTAGAGGTCCATTGAGGAGCAATTAGAGAAAGAACACGTGCTGTGGGTAAGGAGTTGGTTTTTACCAACACAGCATTTTCAGGAATGAGTCAGCACTGTGCTTTCTGCAGAGAAAGATGGACTCCATGGGCTCTTCACGGTTTGGGAAGGCAGATGAGTCTCCTCTGTTTCAGATGAGTCAAGCTCCAGTCCTGGCAGGCAAATGTCCTCCTCCGATGGCAGACAGCCATGCCAGTCAGACACGGACAGCTCCGTGGAGGAAAGTGACTTCGACACCATGCCAGACATTGAGAGCCATAAGAACGTCATCCGGACCAAGGTACTTCTGCCAGGTGGTGCTCTTCGAGAGGGCGAAAAGTTCAGGAGCCAAATACAACTTCAGCAACACCTCAATTTCCTTTATATATATTTTTTCTTCAGGGGGAGTCAAATTTCTCAGTGAGCTTTTTATTTATTTTGTTTAAACATCTTTATTGGGGTATAATTGCTTTAAATGGTGTGTTAGTTTCTGCTGTATAACAAAGTGAATCAGCTATACATATACATATATCCCCATGTCTCCTGCCTCCTGCGTCTCCCTCCCACCCTCCCTATCCAACCCCTCTAGGTGGTCACAAAGCACCGAGCTGATCTCCCTGTGCTATGCGGCTGCTTCCCACTAGCTAGCTATTTTACATCTGGTAGTGTATATATGTTCAGGGGGCTTTTTAGATAAAACTTAGCTACATACTAAAAGCAATACTTGGTTGGTTAACACTTCTTTCTGGAGGGAGAAAGTGAGAGCAGTAAAGAAAACAGAGTGCTAAAACGCTCTCAGGGTCTGAAGGGGCTGAGCATGGACAAAAGTTGAGGAAGGGATCCAACCAAATGGGAGAAAAGATTCATTTGAAGGGTGTACTTGGAAAAACTCCCTGGTTGTATACATAAAATCCTTCAGGAGTAAAAGCTCATTTCTTTCTGGCTTGTATCTTGTATCCAGTAAGGGACACAAAGGTGAATCGTTGTTTCAACCTCGTCATTCAAGAATCACACGATGGGCATCTCTGAAAACTGGGAAAGCAATTCTTGAGATCTAAGAAGCATTCAAGACGCCCAATAGGCTTCCCACATCAGCCAATTTCCCTAAAGCCAAGGGAAATACTAGGATTTTTAAAGGCATCCTGGGAAAAGCAAAATTAAAAGAAAAGTCTTGTTAAATAATTTTAATCCCTAGTGAGTGATTGAACTGAAATGTGTAAAGCTCTCCTTTATATTTTATGCAAGAAATCCAAGTACAGTTTTGCACTCTCTTTTTATTTGGCATCCCAGATGTTCCTTTACCTGTCAGATCTGTCCAGGAAGGACCGGAGAATTGTCAGCAAAAAATATAAGATTTATTTTTGGTGAGTAAATGACCAGGAGGGCTATGGTTCCCTTTAGTAAAATTAAAGTTTTCCTTGTAAAAGCTGCAATCACTTATGAGATTCATATAAGTGAATCAAATCACAGGTTTCAGTGTTTAATGAGGCACAGGTATAGGTGTTTAAAGGATTCATGCCACATTTGATAGGAAAGACAAAAATGAACTACCAAAGGAAACCAGCCCTAAATTAAATAAATACAAAGTATTAAATAAGAATGGTAGTGGAATCCCATAGGGAGACACTAAATCCTTTTCTAGGAAAATACAGTAACGATAACATTAATGTCACCACCTTCCCTCTTCTCCTCACCAGGACTTGTTCTTGGAAGAGCCAGTGATTAAAGGGATGAGATACCTAGAGCATCTCATAGTAGCTAGAAACCTCCCTGAGTGAAGATGATACCATCAGCCAATAATAAATAGACCTGCGATGGTCAGACACAGATGCAGTCTTCCTACAAGCAGAGAGTCTGAGGTGCCTGGCAGGGTCCCCTCCTTCCTCTCAGAAACCCCCAGCTGACACTTATGATAGCCCTTCCCATTCTTTTTTCTGGAAGGATACCCTTTTACTGGGATACAGATATTAGAGGAAAACAAGGGCCAGTGGGGACCACATGGAATTCCATAGTAGGGCCATCATTTTAGAACTAAGAGATATCTAAAAGAGCCACATCCCTTTGTGAGATCCATCACCCATTACCTACTCTCAGATCACTTTTTTTTTAAATTTTTAAGTCACAACTTATTTCTATTTTTTTAATTTATTTATTTTTGGTTGCGTCGGGTCTTTGTTGCTGTGTGCAGGCTTTCTCTAGTTGCGTCGAGCAGGAGCTACTCTTCACTGCGGTGTGCAGGCTTCTCACTATGGTGGGCTTCTCTTGTTGTGGAGCACAGGCTCTAGGCTCACGGGCTTCAGTAGTTGTGGCACGCAGGCTCAGCAGTTGTGGATCGCGAGCTCTAGAGCACAAGCTCAGTAGTTGTGGTGCACGGGCTTAGTTGCTCTTCAGCATGTGGGATCTTCCAGGACCAGGGATCAAACCTGTGTCCCTTGCATTGGCAGGTGGATTCTTAACCACTGCACCACCAGGGAAGTCCCTCTCTGATCACATTTAATCTAACAATATCCTAAATAGATAGGCCCTCATTAATAATTGGTAAAACCAGAAGCAAGTATTATTTACACTGTTTTACAAGTAACTGTATGAGAGGAAGATTGGAGAAACAGGAACCACATAATCAGTTTCTAATCGCGTTTGTGAGTTAACTAGGGAGTTATGGGGTGGAAAGATTCTTTTTAAAAAAAAAAAAAAGGGCAAAGTTTCCATTGTTATTTTGGAAATAACCCTTTCTGATTCTTTGCCTGCGTAGGAACATCATTACCATTGCTGTGTTTTATGCGCTGCCTGTGATCCAGCTGGTTATCACCTACCAGACAGTAAGTGCTGCCCCGAACTCCAAAATCCCACCTTTCATACTGCAGGGAAAGATATTTGCTGCGAATTACGGAGAAAGGTATAACTTGAGCTCTGTCCAAGAATTAATTCCCCGTTTGGGTTCCCACTGGATTTCTCCACTGGTTCGTCTTTGACCCTTAAATCTAGTTCCCAATTGTTTTATCACAGACCTCTTGTATTATTTTGACTACCAATCTGAAATTATTCCCTTGCACTCATTTAGTCTTGGTATCTATCAACTATGTCTATTTTTTACCAGTCTGCACTTTTGATCATCATGGGATGATGAGTAAAGTTGCCGATCAAAACAAAGAAACCTGATGTCTAATTTAGCCTGTGTCCTGTCATTGAGGGTAAATATGTTTTGTAAAAGTAAGAACAGCTTCACAATACTAATGAAATATTAAAAGAAAATATAAAATAAATAAAAAACAGACAAAAACAATAATTAAAATAGCTTGAGAATCCCCACTGCACCTTCACAGAACCCTAGGGTCCAGGTCACTTAAGGGATCCCGTCTGGGATCTATTACACATGAAAAAGCCCAGTTAGAACAGCACCAGGCTAAAGGTATTTCTAATGCAATGGTTCTCAAACTTTGCATTAAAATCATCTGGGGGACTTTTAAAAATCCCAGTGTCCAAGCTGTACCCCACACCAGTTAGATCAGAGTGGAATCAGGCATCAGTATTTTTTTTAGATGTTGGGGGTAGGAGTTTATTAATTAATTTATTTATTTTTGCAGTGTTGGGTCTTCGTTTCTGTGCGAGGGCTTTCTCTAGTTGCGGCAAGCGGGGGCCACTCATCATCGCTGTGCACGGGCCTCTCACTATCGCGGCCTCTCCTGTTGCGGAGCACAGGCTCCAGACACGCAGGCTCAGTAGTTGTGGCTCACAGGGCCAGTCGCTCCGCGGCATGTGGGATCCTCCCAGACCAGGGCTCGAACCTGTGTCCCCTGCATTGGCAGGCAGATTCTCACCCACTGCGCCACCAGGGAAGCCCCAGGCATCAGTATTGATAACTCCCAGTGATTCCAGTGTACAGCCAAGTTTGAGAGCCAGGAGTTTAATAATATTTCACCTTCCATACTTAATACGTGATGAGGACGAGGACTTTATAAGCCTTGAGCACCACCATTTATAATCTAAATATTCTCTGAATACTTTGGTGCTGTCAGAAGATACAGCTATGCTGTGATCTAGGAAGGTTCTTAACGATAGCGATAGTGATAACTATGGACAACTGACCACACATCTCCTTATGTCCACCTGCCCTGTGGTTACCATTTCCACACAGAGGATGGAACAGCTCCTTACCCTCCCAGGAGTCATCTAGAACATAGGATGTACCACGACCATCCTAATAGGCAGTTCCCAATGTTAGCATCCTCTCAAAATCCTTTTATAATGAGAACAAAGGAAACATACTCAGTTGCATTCTGCTGTGAGGCCACATAAGGAGGGACACGGAATATTTCAATTCAAAGCAAGATGGCAGCATTGAAAGGAAATGTGTCTATACTGTGGAAAGGCTGAAGATAACGACCCATCCCCTGCTGAGAAGGGGCGCTGGTTACGCTGTACATCACCGACAGTTGATCGCTGTGAGCACTGTCCACTTTTTGTGATTTCAGGCTCAGGGGGTGGAGGAAAACAGCATCTCCTCTTTTCACTCTTGGTTTTACAGATAGTCAATGTCACTGGTAACCAGGACATCTGCTACTACAACTTCCTCTGCGCTCACCCCTGGGGTGTCCTGAGGTAAGCCCAGTCCTCTGAGGCAATGAGAGATGCCTTTCTGTGTAATGTGACGATTTCAGTTTTTAAAAATACTAGAAACAGTTGTGGAAAAGCACCCCAATCAAGGGTAGAGAGGAATGAAATCAGGAAGTTGAGATCAGGTATGCCTCTTCCATTCCTGTATGGGGGCCTCAGGAAACAGTCCTGAGGAGAAGGCAGAGATGTGTTTGAAAATACCAGGTCCTTAGCTGTGATGACCCTCACCCATGGGCATGAGCTCCTAGTACATTCAATCCGTTAAACAACCTTGTGAGATAGATAGGATTATTATTACCCCCGTTTTTAGATGAAGACGTTAAGGCTCAGTTAGAAAGGTAAGGACTTGCGGAAGGTCCCTCAGCTCGTTAGTGATGTCGAGACTCACACCGGGGCCTGCTGCCTCCAAGGCCATGCTCCAGCCTCCAGAACATGCGAAGTGCAGAGAGCATTTGCCTGGGAGTTGTGAGCCTGGCTTCTCGATCCAGAACTGAACTAGTCTCAGTTTCCTTAAATAAATCTGCTGGCTGTGACCAGTTGACGCTCATCCTGAAATTCATGGTTACAGAGCTGAGTATGGACACATAACGTGGGCCCGTCCATCTATGTGAATTCACTGTCACAGTGTAGCTGAAACGCTCGGCCCAACTGCCCATCTGTGGAGCGACTCTCTTTCCTAGGATTCATTCCCCGCTACTGCCATCAGCACAAGGGAGGATTGAGTGGGTGTTAGGGAAGCTAAGCAGGCATCCCTGAGAGGAAACGGACACATTATCACAGGCTAAGCATCCTAACGTGGCATTAGGTTAAAGATGCTTTCTGATGATCTCGGTCCTGAAATCTTATGGAAAGGTTAGCAGTGGAAAACACTGAATGCTGATTTCACTCGCTCATCCATGCCTTCATTCAGTCTCTAAAGCTCTTTGATACCTTGACTCTCTCATGGTCTCTCTGTCATCCCCTTAGTGCCTTCAACAACATTCTCAGTAACCTGGGCCACATGCTCCTGGGCTGCCTCTTCCTGCTGATAGTCTTGCGCCGGGACATTCTCCATCGAAGAGCCCTGGAGGCCAAGGACATCTTTGCCATGGTGAGGAGAGGGTGGGACGAGGGAGGTGAGAGCTAGGAAGGGTTATGGTTCCAAACGGGATCTGCAAAGAGGAGGGACATCTGGCTAGACGGTGTGACAATGGATTACGTGTCATGGACCACACGAGGCCAGAGCATGGGCGTCCCGGTTCTGTGGCTGAGTCACTAAGGAGTATCTTTCCACTGACCAAGCTTTCTGCTTTTTCAGGAGTATGGGATTCCCAAGCACTTCGGTCTCTTCTATGCTATGGGCATCGCACTGATGACGGAAGGGGTGCTCAGTGCCTGTTACCATGTCTGCCCTAATTACTCCAACTTCCAATTCGGTAATTCGAATTTACATCAGCTACACAGATTTGAGTTATAGGAGTCTTATCCTGGGACCCTCTCAGAAATGCCAAGGTCGTGCTTGCAAGAATTAAATGACATTTTACGTGAAGTGATCTGAGGGCACCTCACCACAGGGCATGGTTTCCCCACATTGTACCGTTTTTTCCTCTCTGACCACCGTTTATAGACTACAAAAGAGCGAACACCGGGTACTGATCTCATGGCTAGATCTGCAGGTGGGCAATGGGCTAAGTGTCAGGCAGCAGGTCAGGTAGAAACCACCAACAGACATCTAGAAATCTCCCTCAGTGTAGCTTGGCTTAATTTAGCAGTTTGCCTGTTTTGGGTTGAAAGTAATAGAAAACCCAATTCGAATTGGATTAAATAATAAGTACACTCATCAGCGCACCAGCCGAACGTACAGAGGTGGAATGGCCTTGTGGGTAATTTGTCTGGTGGCTCTGGCTCCGCTTCTCCGTGATCCCCTTTGTTGCACCCAGCCTGCACACTGGTGGTCTCCTCAGGCTGCCTTCCCTCGTGGTGGCAGAAATAGCTACAGCAGGTCTTGGCTTCCTGTCTCCGCACCATGATGTCTAGAGAAAGCAGCGAGCTGGCTTCCAGGAGCCTTCATTTGAGAGCAGGAAACTTCTTTCCCCCAAACTCCCCAGATAAGAGCCCCTCACGCCTCCACAGCTTACACAGCCCTGAGCTTACTCCAGAATCTTTCTCTGTATGAGGGTTAGCTCGGGCCAGCATTGCTACCCCAGTCACGGTGGCAAAGGAGGTGAGGTTACCTTTAGACCAATGAGACCCTTCCCTGGAACCAGGGGTGCGGTTAGCCTTCCTGAAGCAAGTGGTCTGGGAGGGTGTGCATTTCTGAATAGAAAATGGGGCTGAGATATTTGAGTTGGTATCGAGATGCTGTTAGGATGGAGAAAGGGAATAGCTGATGCTGGAAGAAGGCAATTAACAATGTCCTCCACACTCGAGGATGAGGTTTTTAAAAACAGTTATTTTGTGTTTGTGCTCTAGCCTCTGGCTATTAACTCACAACACCACAGAAATTCTCCATCACGTTTTAGTTTGTTTAAATTAGAAGACATTTTTAATAGAGGAAAACTATAGAGAATAATATCATTCACCACTCAGAAGGAACAAATGCCAACACTTTAAAATATTTGCCTTAAATCTACTTTAAGAAATAAAACATTGTGTAAAGTTGAGGTCCCATTTTGAACTGTTTTCTAAACTTATCAACTCTCCCCTTCCTTAGAAGCAACAGCTGTGATTAATTTTATATTTATCCTTCCAGTTTGTTTTTATAGTTTTTCTTCATTTGTAACAAATTAATATTAATTTCTCACACTTCGTTCGGCATCCTTCTTTTTTCATTCAACAATGTTTTCAAGATTTATTGGTATTAAACCACGGATATCCAGTTCATTCATTTTTAAAGATTGTCATTCTGTAATAAAAATATACCACATTCATCAATTCCTCTATTGAACAACACTTAGAGGTTGCCAATATTCTGCTAGTACAGACAGTGCTACAATGACTAGCCTCATCTATGCCTGTTGCACACATGTGAGGGAGGTTCCCTGGAATACCTAGAAGTAGAATTTTGGGGTCACATGGTCCTGGTTGATGCATCTTCCATTTTACCAAAAACAGCCAACTTTCTCCCCAGAATATTAATTCCCACTCCCACTGGCTGAGTGAGAGTTTCCACTTCCCCCTTATCATCACTAACACGTGTTATTATTAGACATTTACACTTTTGCCCCATTTTTTAGTAACGTGGGACATTGCATGGCTGTTTTAACTTGCATTTCCTTAACCCCCATGCAGCTAAGCCACATGGAATTTCTAGCTGTCTTCTATCCCTAGGCTAGAAAGACTTGTATATGAGCAGTAATCAATGTGGTTATGTTTCAGTATACTGAGAAGGACCTCCTGCACCCACGTAGGATTCTTTTTATTGTCACACTGCCCTGTTCCCATTAGGGATTCTTTTGTTGTTGTTGGACAGGAGCGTTTATACACACATAGCCCTGCGAGTGGGGATAGGCAATTATTCATCATATCATCTGATACTTTTCTTCTGGGAGCTAGGAATGCCCCTCTTGGAGGGGGTGAGAGGTGGAGTGTGTAGGGTTTACCTAGAATGTGCCTGGAGAGGCTGGCGTGTTGGAGGTCACCACACAGGCTGAGGGCAGCAAATACTCCAAGGCCTGAAGGGAGGGGTTCTCTGAGGCTGAAGAGAGGTCTGTCTGCCACCTACTGGATCTCGATTGTCTCGGCTTCTCCTCAGACACCTCCTTCATGTACATAATCGCCGGCCTCTGCATGCTGAAGCTCTATCAGACCCGCCACCCAGACATCAACGCCAGTGCCTACGCTGCTTACATCTCCTTCGCCCTGGTCATCACGCTCACCGTCCTTGGAGTGGTGCGTCCCTCCCCACAGCTGGCAGCCCTCTTGGGAGGCTTTGTATTTTGTTTTTTGGACCCCAGGTGAACAGGTTTAACTAATCATAATCCTTGGCTCATGACACACTCTCATCATTGGTCCGTTCATAGCATTTTAGTTACTGAGCTAGAATTTTTAATAATGTAACAGGCCCCTGGAACACTGCCCCTGGACAGTGTTAATACAAAGCTGAGACCTGACTCGGGTGAGACTGGAATAGAGATGTACAGGCTGATGGGAGAGAGACTGACTTGAAAGGACAAAAACCACTTTCTAAATGTGCGTGCACATGCGTCAGTCGTCTTCTGTTATTTGAAGAGCATTAGCTCCCAGCTTTAGACCTACTGCCTCTTCACCTGCTGTTCAGCTGCCTCACCCATTCCTTCCCTTTTCCATTTCTTTCTTTTTCATTTGGCCAGGTAGCCATTCTTTTTCCAGCCCTGGCTGCAGTAAGATCCCTGTGAGATCAGAGAAGGGAGAAAACCCAAAATTCACACACAGCTAGGTTTTTGACACCTTAGGCATACACGAGAGATGAAACAATTTTAGTAAGTTCTCTGGGGAAAAAACAAAAACCCAGATGAAGGTAACTTCCATCTTTACTCCTAGGTGTTTGGGAAAAATGACCTGTGGTTGTTCTGGGTCATCTTCTCTGCAATCCATATTCTGGCTTCTCTGGCCCTCAGCACCCAGATCTACTACATGGGTCGTTTCAAGATAGGTGAGTCACCTGTTACTCTATACTAAACATGCTGATTAACTTACCCTGAGAAAGGATTGTCTTGCCTATCCTAAACGGAAGTGTTACTTGTCACCGTGAACGCTTGCTCTGAATTCTGTGTGTTTAATAGCATATATTCTCTCCAAGAGCTTCCTCTCCTGTATAAGACAGCAACAATCTACTATCATTAGTTCTGTTTTCAACTGAGACACTAAGCTAGCTCAGAGCTGAGGCATCCTTCCAACTCCAAGTCCCCAAAGCTTTACAATTCACCAAACTTTGAAAGTGCGTTTGTAGAACAGTATGATCATCACACCGCTAGTTCCACCGAGAAGAATGTTTTTCAGTTCATAGCACTTAAAAGGAGCATTTCTCTAACCATCCTAAATGGTTAACAAGAATAAATTCTATATTATTTTCAAATTCTGGGGCTGGAAGTTTTGGAGACCAACTTGCCAATCTTAGAGGCAGGACACCTGCCGAACGCCCTCTGACGGCATGAACGTATCACGTTAGATCACCAAGTGTTCTGTGGAAATCAGCTTCTGATCTGCTCTTGGTCAGTCAGCATACATTTGAGCGGGTGCAAGTCATTTCAGAGCATCTAAATTTCACCCATCATTTTAAAGTCCGGGAAGTCAGACTCAAAGATTCATTTGTATATTTCAAGAAAAACCAATATATATATAAACTAGGCCTATCCCTAATATTTGCAGAGCCCAAGGCAAGACCGTAAATAAAAGGCCACTTACCATATGTATAAAAATGTTTAAGTTATAAAGCAGAGGAAAAAAGTATTAAATATATGGAAGAAAGGAAGGAAGAAAGAAGGAAGGCCAAGAAGCTGATAAATATACCTTCATTACAACCTACAAGGTACAAGTTCAAATTTAAAATTCTCAGGTGCATGGAAGAGTACTCCAGAACATAGCTATACAGGAGAGCTGGTCCCCAACCCCTGCCCCTCTTTTCTTCTCACCTCTGGCTCTGTCCTGCATCTTAAGGGGTCTCACAGGTATGCATATGGACACCCTTGTCTAACATCCAATTGGCCATTCCTTGCCCCTAGAAGTGCATACTCTAGTGGTGCTATCTGCCCTCAGGAAGACAAACCAGGCAAGGGACCTATGCAGGCTCTGAGAGCGGGCTCAAGGCCCTCAGGACAGGGAATTCTTGGGTCCAGGAATTCAGAATGTGGCCTAGAAGAAGCAGCCCCCTTGCCCTGCAGACTCCTCAGTCACTGGGGAACGAGGGCCTTTAAAATACGGCACCCCTGTTGCCCAGATCTAAGAGCGATTCTATATAAACAAGTGGCTTTAAGACTAGGAGACCAAATAAAACAATCTCTCATTTTGGCAGTTTAGTTTTTCCTTTTGGCATGGTCAGTAGATTAACTCTTGGTGTTAACATAGCCAGTATACCTCCAGCTGCCCCCAGTGGAAGCATCAATAGCTGGTTGGGTAGAACATTTGGTACAGCACTCTGTTCGTGCTCCATCCTCCACACTCAAAGGTGAATGAAGTCATACAAACTAAACTCTCAAAAGGAACATAAGTTAGGCACTGTTCCTCTGGGTTTTGCAAGTTGGAAAAATAAACTTGAATACAGATATATGTAATGGTAGTGACCATTAATACATAGAGGAGCTTTTAAAATGTTTATACCACCTTGGCCCCATGCAACTTTGCAATACTGAATTAATTTACCTTTTTAAAAAAGGAGAAATTGAATGTAGTCTATTATAACCATGTACTAGTTTGTCAGGGTCCCAACAGGAAAAAGCTATCACATACAAAGACAAAAGATTTATTCACAGAGGGACTCTTCATAGGACAGGGGTGGGGTGGGGAAGAATGAAAGGGGTAGCACAGTAACCTGGGGTTAGTAGCAGAGAAGCTTTTACTACCCACAAGCCCAAAAGGGCATAGAGGAAGTGGTTACCAAAACATGGAAGGAGGGCATCACGGAGAGAAAGTCACCTTCCTCCATGAGCGTGGAGCAGTGACCTTTGGCTAACAGACAGGCAACCTCACAGGGAAGGCACCAGACAGATAGTACTCTGGGCTCACTCTCCTTCCTCTGTCCCTCCAGTCTCCTGCTGGCGTTTCTCATTGTCCAAATCCAAGGGGAGCGAGGGAACCCACTGAGTGGTCCCTGCAGTCAGCCTCCCCGGGCATGGTGAGGACAGAGAGACATGGCAGGTGAGTCTGGAGGGGCAAAGGGAAGATAACCCTCACACAACTTAACCCAACATTTAAAATTTCTGTACCTAGGGAGTCTCCCCCAAGTGGTTACGGATTTACCAAAGTCAAAAGGAAAACATTGTGACAATTGCATCTACATTTAGTCCAAAGGCAGGAAGTCGGGTTAGTGGACAGTGGTTCAGGCAACACCAACCTCTCTGCCCATTCCATAAGCTGCCTTTGCTTTCTCAAATCACAGATTCCTTTCTCTGGGGCCCTTAGGCCACACAGGAAAATTAAAGTGGACACGAGGAAAGGCAGTAGCAATGAGGCAGAGCATTTCATAAGCAGGACAGAAAACTGTAGAGCTACTTGTCCAGATCACCGTCGTGCCTCTTGTTTCCCGAAAAGGACCACAGGCAGAGGATGGATTATAAGTTGCCAGTGGTGCACAAAAGTACACAGGGAGAGAGGAAAGTCTGATTCACGCTTCGAAGAATAGTGAACTTCTGAACGTTTGAGACAGGCAGAAGGAGTCTGTGTTCTTTACGAGAAGACATTACTTTTGTAATCAGAAAACAAAATTAAAGTCATCTGTTTCGAGAGAAAAATAAAATGACCAGTAGTTTACCTGTTTGGCTACCTTCTTACAAATCTTTTTTTCTCTCCTCAATTCTCTGCTTCCCACTGATTCAGATGTGTCTGACACAGGTAACGTTCAGCCACCCTCCCCAGGGTTTTCTACATTGTTTCCTTAACAAAGCAACCTGCCTGACTGACCTGCCAACTCTGCTTTCTGAACACCTTGCAGATTGGGCAGGATTTGGTGGACAGGGGGTTTGGAGAGAGGCTCAGAGGCAGGGATGCACCCCAACCCAGCCCGCAACGCGCCTCTTCTGGGCTAGTGCATGGACACGCCCACGCCCCCACCCCCCAATGTATCTAGTCTAATGAACGCTGCTTAAATTGACCCCAGGGGTAGCCTTGAAGAGGAACGGCAGCACAGCAGAGCTGGGGTCCACCCTTACTGAAATGCTCACTTCAGGAAGACCCCAGCTTTGCCCGTGACATCTCTGTGTGGATGGCCCACAGAATGACAGCCCCACCTGGGGCCCTGACCCTGCTCATATAACAATCATCATATGTACAGGCTTTCTGAACATGCTTAGTAGACCCCACTGTCCCCTGGTTCAATTCTTACTGACTTATAACCACACTGAGAAACACAGATTCGAATTTTTACAAGCTAAGATTTCCCATGGTCTAGAGAGAGCAGATGTGTTAAGGTGACTTTTGAGAGTCCCCATACATCTCTGCTGTAAAGAAAACACTAAACCATCAACAGAGGGAAACTTAGCTGAAGGAGACCATAGGAGGGTTGGCCAGCCCCCCAAATGGTTTGCGAGTGCTTGTTCCTTGTGTCCATCTTGCCTGCCTTTCTGCGGGAATGCTGCACGGATAGAGCACACCTGCCACGAAAGCCCAGGCAGCTGTGGGTGGCATCTTTTAAAGCAAACATTTATTGCTGACCTATTAGGGACAAAGCATGGCTTTTATGAGGTGACATCATCCTGGCCGCAAAAGCTTGGGCCAAAGGGGAGTGTTCTGGATTATCTCTGACCAAGCCTTCTCACCGTGCAATTGTGTCATCAGCAGATTTGGGAATTTTCCGACGGGCCGCTATGGTGTTCTACACAGACTGCATCCGGCAGTGCAGCCGGCCTCTCTATATGGTGAGTGTGTGTTCCTGTGTGCCTTGGCCTTCTCCCAGACAACAGGAGGACAGCAGGAGGGGCAGGCTCGGGGTAGTCACACAAGGCTCCCCAAACCAAGAGGGCCAGATGGCCTAGCGTGGCTGAAGTCCAGTTAGTGAGGGAAGAGGCATCTTGCTTCCCCTTCTCACTCTTAAAAGACATGCTGGGATGGTTCCTTTTTTGCACATGAAAAATTGCTAGTATATAAAGAACATATGTATGTATATACACACACAAAACTATCAAAGTGATGATTGCTGGAGGAGGGAGGATCCAGATAGGGTGTCCCTATAAATAATCATCCAAAGAGGTATGATTATTTCACTTGTGAAAGTCAATTATTAATAATAATTATTATAATAATTAATAATAATAATTATTAATAATAATAACTATTCCTAATGACACCTGGACTGTCCCAGGCAAACTAGGGACATATGATCACTCCAATCACTTTCATTAGGAACTTTCCACATTATACATTTGTTTGCTTTTTATACATTGTTTGACTTTTACAATGAGCACGAATGCTTTTTCAAAATCATAGCCATTGCTTGATGGCAGAAATACACTTTTAAAAATTCTACCGTATGGTTTTCAATGTATTACACATTTCTACACTGAGCGGAGGGATCAGTGTAGTTTCTACACTGAGCTGGGATCAGCCCTGCTCCCAGCTGCCTTGGCTTGCTGGCCAGTGACCTTGGGAAGGCTACATACCTCCTCTGAGCCACTGCCCCAGCCTTTACCCCGTGCTGTGATCAGAACTAGTGATGCCGTTTGGGCCTGGCACACAGGCATTCACTAAATTCCTGCTGATAGTTTATAATCAGAAGGAATTTTACATAAAGGAACCTGGGAATGTTTTAAGCCCAGTAGAGCTTGGGCAGGAGCTATAGGCACTAAAAATTGAATTGAAGCTGGAGGGTTTTACTCAGGGGAGAACTTAAAAGCCCATTAGGACCTGTGAGTATTAGGAGAGATAAGAATGCCTCAGCTGTGAACCATAAGGGGAAATTAGTGTTTCTGGTGTTTTTTACATTAATTGATGCAGGCTGTCTTTTTTTTTTAAACAGACTATTTTTAGAGCATTTTAAGAGTTTTTAGTTTTTTTAGGTGCACCGAAAAATTGAGAAGAAAATACAGAGATTTCCCGTATGCCCCTCCGCCACACAGACGCAGCTTCCCCATATCAACACCCTCACCAGAGAGGTGCATTTGCTAGTCCGTGAACCTATGTTAACACATCATAATCACTCAAAGTCTATACTTCACATTACAATTCACTCCTGGTGTTGTACATTCTATGGTTTTCTTGACGAGTTTGTGATGACATATATTCATCATTATAGTATCAAAGAAGGTAGAGTAGTTTTCCTGCCCTAAAAACCCTCTGTGCTCCACCTGTTCTTTCCACCTGCCCCTCCTCCCCAACCCCTGGCAGCCACTGGTCTTTTTTAGTGTCTCCTTAGTCTTACCTTTTCCAGAACGTCATATCGTTGGAATAATATAGTATGCGGCCTTTCCAGATTGGCTGAAATAATATGCACTTATGTTTCCTCCATGTTTTTTCATGGCTTGCTAGCTCATTTCTTTTTTTTTTTTTTGCGGTACACGGGCCTCTCACTGCTGTGGCCTCTCCCATTGCAGAGCACAGGCTCCGGACGCGCAGGCTCAGTGGCCATGGCTCATGGGCCCAGCCGCTCCGCGGCATGTGGGATCTTCCCGGACCGGGTCACGAACCCGTGTCCCCTGCATCGGCAGGCGGACTCTCAACCACTGCTCCACCAGGGAAGCCCTCATTTCTTTTTAGTCCTAATATTCCACTTTCTGGATGTGCTACGGTTTATTTATCCGTTCACCTGTTGAAGGACATCTTGGTTGCTTCCAAGTTTGGGCAATTATGAATAAAGCTGCTATAAAATTTTGTGGGCAGGTTTTTGTATAGGCACGTTTTCAGCTCCTCTGGGTAAATACCAAGGAGCACAACTGCTGGATCATACGGTAAAAGTATGTTTAGTTTTCTAGGAAACTGCCAACCAAACTGTCTTCCGAAATGGTCGGACCATTCTGCGTACCCACCAGCCATGAATGAGAGTTCCACATCCTCATGAGCAACTGGTGTTGTTAGTGTTTTGGATTTTGGCTTTTCTAGTAGGTGAATTCATTTTTTTAAAAGGAAGATATTTCCCTGCGCCACCAGGGAAGCCCCAATAACTTTAATCTTAATAAGGCCATGTGTTTAGAAACCAGGAGCCTGGGAGCTGCAGGACCTCCTTGGAGCCAGAATAATGAAACTAATTCCAGGTGCATCCCAAGAGCTGCCTTAGGGCCCACCAGTTAACACAACCCAGGGAAAGAGTCCTTGGTTACAGAACAGTAGTGGCAGAATTCTTTTAACTACTGAGTAATCAGCACATACCACCAGCCTTCCCGCCAAGAGGTGGGCCCAGGCGCCCAGCTCCTTTAAAAACTGGGGGGAAAACAGCAAGACTTCTGCTTTATTCACCAGGCTTTCTTTTACAGGGACGAGGTCACGTCTGTTTGCAGTCAGAGGCTTTGCCATTTAGTCCTCGTAGAGGACTTTCCAGTCATAGGCACAGCTCTCTTAAAACTATAGAAAAATTGTTTCCACCAAGGCAATTGTTTTTCCATAATTGATGCTTCCCCTATGGTAAGTTTTTTAAAAAGCAGTATGTGCGGCCCCTCATTTGATGTTTTCTTTCCTCCTTTCCAGGACAGAATGGTATTGCTCATCGTGGGGAATCTGGTTAACTGGTCCTTGTAAGTAGTCTTAGGAAAACACGTTTTTCTCTTTATTAATTTCTCTGTAACACCGTGGTTTAGCTTTCCTTGGCTGTCATTTTTATAAAGAAGTCTTAAATTAAGGAGAGCATAGGACTGTGCTTGTTCTAGTGACTTGAAAGAAAGCTACTTTTCATCCTGCAAAGAATGCACTAGGAAGCTCTTGTGTACCAATAGTTGTCTCCCTTAAAGCAATGAGTTCAACACACTGATGCCTTGAGCTCATTTGTTCAACAAGACAAACATCAAATTTGCTATATCTAGATGGATAAATTAGATTGGATATATATGCATATACACACATACACACATATATATAAAGAGAGACTAATTATGCCAGCAGCAGCAAAAATGCAACAGTTTTAAACTCTTTTTAGAATTTTCCATAAAGGCTACCCAGTAGGCATTTCTCTTTCTTACTAGGGGTGTGTGTGTGTGTGTGTGTGTGTGTGTGTGTGTGTGTGTGTGCGTGTGTGTGTGTGTGTGTGTGTGTGTGTGTCTTTCTCATTTCTTTCTTTCCCTCCAGGTCTCAATCTTCTTACTCTGCCTATATCATTTTTCTTCCTTTTCTTTTCCCTCATTATCACCTTGGTCTTGTTTCCTCAAATGACCTCTAAGTAGAACAGTGCAACAGAAGTACAATTATGCTAGCTGTATTTTATGTATCTATTTTTTGCAACTTATTCTTAACTTAAAAATGTGAATGAGTGAGATGTTTTATTGATCCCTCAAAAAATAAGTATGTTGAGCTGCTTTTATTAGTGGTTCTTAGCTGATGTGCTCCTCTGGGTCAGTGACCTTTGATAGAAAGGTGACACCCTACTCCTCCTCCCTTTAAGATACCAGATGCAGGGCTTCCCTGGTGGTGCAGTGGTTGAGAGCCCGCCTGCCGATGCAGGGGACACGGGTTCGTGCCCCGGTCCGGGAAGATCCCACATGCCGCAGAGCGGCTGGGCCCGTGAGCCATGGCCGCTGAGCCTGTGAGTCCGGAGCCTGTGCTCCGCAACGGGAGAGGCCACAGCAGTGAGAGGCCCGCGTATCAAAAAAAAAAAAAAAAAAAAAAAGATACCAGATGCAAAGAAATAAGCACACCATCAGGGAAAGCCAGAATCAAGTCATGAGAATTTGAATCTTATTTCAGGGCCACATGCTTCTGGAAGAAACTTCCCACAATATTGTTGCCCCAGGGTTTACCTTGGGGAAGGTCCATACCTGTGAAGGACTGTCCTTTACTCAGGGACACGTCAGGATGGGTGATTCTTGGCCGTGGTCACCTGCGATGTTCTCTCGGCCACCCTTTTAGGGAAGACCCCACAGTCCTGGCGACTCTGTAAGACAGGATGGAGGGTGTTGATAGGAGATACGATACTGAACAGCTGATGATAGAGTCTGCAGGGTCAGAATCACCTAGCTTGTCCCTGCCTCTAGTAGAACTAAAATCAAACCCAAGTCTGCAATCAGATTTAACAATCAATGGAAAGATATCCCATGCTCTTGGATTGGAAGAATTAATGTTCTTAAAATGGCCATACTACCCAAATCAATCTACAGATTTAACGTGATCCCTATCAAATTACCCATGACATTTTTCACAGAACTAGAATAATCCTAAAATTCATATGGAACCATAAAATACCCAGAACTGCCAAAGCAATCCTGAGGAAAAAGAACAAAGCAGGAGGCATAACCCTCCCAGACTTCAGACAATACTACAAAGTTACAGCAATCAAAACAGTGGGGTACTGGCACAAAAACAGACATATGAATCAATGGAACAGAATAGACAGCCCAGAAATAAACCCACACACCTACGGTCAATCAATCTTTGACAAAGGAGGCAAAATTATACAATGGGTAAAAGACAGTCTCTCAGTAAGTGGTGTTGGGAAAGCTGGATAGCCACATGTAAATCAATGAAGTTAGAACACATCCTTACACCATACACAAACATAAACTAAAAATGCCTTAAAGACTTAAACATAAGATATGACACCATAAAACTCCTAGAAAAGATTATAGGCAAAACATTCTCTGGTATAAATCATACCAAAGTTTCTTAGGTCAGTCTCCCAAGGCAATAGAAATAAAAACAAAAATAAACAAATGGGACCTAATCAAACTTACAAGCTTTTGCACAGCAAAAGAAACCATAAACAAAAAGACAACCTATGGAATGGGAGAAAATATTTGCAAACAATGCGACCCAAAAGGGCTTAATTTCCAAAGTATATAAACAGCTCATACAACTCAATAACAAAAAGAGAACCCAATCAAAAAATGGGCAGAAGACCTAAATAGACTTTTCTCCAAAGAAGACATACTGATGGCCAATAGGCACATGAAAAGGTGCTCAGCATCACTAGTTATTAGAGAAATGCAAATCAAAACTACCTCACAATGGTCAGAATGGCCATAATTAAAAAGTCTACAAATAAGTAATGCTAGAGAGGGTATGGAGAAAAGTGAACCCTCCTACACTGTTGGTGGGAATGTAAGTTGGTTCAGCCACTATGGAAAACTGTATGGAGGTTCCTCAGAGAACTAAAAATAGAATTACTATATGATCCAGCAATCCCACTCCTGGGCATATATCCAGAGAAAACTATAATTCAAAAAGATACATGCACCCCAATGTTCATAGAAGCACTACTCACAATAGCCAAGACATGGAAACAATCTAAATGTTTATTGACAGATGAATAAATAAAGAAGTTGTGGTACATATATACAATGGAATACTACTCAGCCATAAAAACTGAAATAATGCCATTTGCAGCAATATGGATGCAACTAGAGATTATCATACTAAGTCAGAAAGAGGAAGACAAATATCATATGATATCACTTACATGTGGAATCTAAAATATGGCACAAATTCACGAAACAGAAACAGATTCACGAAACAGAAACAGATTCACAGACATAGAGAACTGACTTGTAGTTGCCAAGTGTAGGGGGGTGGGGAAGGGATGGAGTGGGAGTTTGGGGTTAGTAGATGCAAACTATTACATACAGAATGGATAAACAACAAGGTCTTACTGTATAGCACAGGGAACTATACTCAATACCCTGGGACAAATCATAATGGACAAGAATATTAAAAAGAATGCATAGATGTGTATAACTGAGTCACTTTGCTGTACAGAAGAAATTAACATAACATTGTAAATCAACTATACTTCAATAAAGAATAAATTTTAAAAAAAATGAACAAAAACACTCCATTAATAACAGCTTTCCACTTGAAATACTTAGGAATAAACTTTGAGAGATGTGTGGAATCTTTCTGCAGAAAATTTAATTACCTTATCAGGAGAGATAGAAAAAAACTTAGCTAAATGAAGAAAGACGGCATGCCCTGGGTGAGAAGATTAACTATTGTAAAGATAACAATTCTCAAGTTAATGTGTAAATTTAGAATTAGAAATGGAATGAAGTTAATAGGATTTTATTCTGAAATTATTTACCTAGTTAGACAAAATTGTCAAAGGTCTCTGCAAAAGGTTAACCGGAGAAAGGAGGGGCAGAGGTGTATAGTGACAGCCCAGCATTATTCAATAGAACTTTCTGGAATGATGTGTTTATTAGCCACTTGTGGTTATTGAGTACTTGAAATGTCGTGTGACTGAAAAAATGAATTTTCAATTTTTTTTTAATTTTTATTAACTTTTATTTAAATAGCCACATGTGGTTACCACATTGGATAGTGCAAGCTAGCCTAACCTTTGTTAGATAATCTAACATATTATAAAACAACAATAACACGATGAGCCACTGCTCCAAAACTAGAAATTATAAATTAGTGAATCAGGATGAAGAGGCCAGAAAGCCAACTATATACATATGTGCATGGTGTGTCTGTATTAAACACAAGCTTTCAAAACCAGGAGATAAGAAAGGGCTGTATAATAAAGACTTTTGTTAGAACAGAATATAAATTTGGAGCAAAATTAAGGCCAAACCCCAACCAAAATAAACTTCAGTATTAATTTAGACAGCTAGCAAAAATTTGGTAATGTGTGTCAAGCCAAGTATTGAGATAATTCTATCTCTAGTAATCTATTCCAACCATCTTAAATGCAAAAAGAAAAAAAAAGCACAATATATCTGAAGGTATTTATTGTTGCAGTTTTTAATAATAGTGCACAACGGAAGGACAAAGAGAAAACTCTTCATTTCAACTAGAGAGGTAGGATGATTGCTTATGGTACATCCACTGATAGGAACCTCACAATCGTTAAAAATGAATGTTCTGAGGAAGACGTAATGAATTGAAAGTTACTTACAACATTTTTAAATTCCCCTCCCACCAGAAATGGGGGTGTGGGAGTGAAAAAGCCAATAATGTTACAAATCCACCTTCATAGCTACAAAATAATTCCTCTGTGTGCTCAGTGCCCTCTTTGGACTGATCTATCGACCCAGGGACTTTGCCTCCTACATGCTGGGCATCTTCATCTGTAACCTGCTGCTCTACCTGACCTTTTACGTCATCATGAAGGTAAGAGTGGCGGCTGGGAGCCGGGCACCGCGGGCCCTCCTCGGGTGACGCGTGCAGCTTGGCAGCAGCGCTTCTCACCCACAGCTTCGCAGCTCCGAGAAGATCCTCCTGATCCCGCTCTTCTGCATCGTTGCCACCGCTGCAGTGTGGGCCGCTGCCTTGTATTTTTTCTTCCAGAATCTCAGCAGCTGGGAGGTAAGAGGGCAATTTTCTTTTCCAGGATGACATTCTCTCTCCACCTTGCCTTTCTGACCTTCCTACCTCCCTCTCTTCATGTGCTTATCTTTTTTATGTTCTCTGACATGAATGCTTTCTCTAAAGGGGATGGTTTTCAATATCCACACGTGACTGCTCAATAAATGGCATGTCATCATTATCAGGGTGGCACCTCTTAAAAACGAAGCTCTACCAACACTGCAAACGTGATCTTCATTATGTGTCATTCCCAGTGGATGTTTAATACGTACAGGAACCTTGCTTAGTGTATCTTCTCCACCTTATCATAGTCACCGTCCATAAACAAATACACAGGTGCAGGTGTTTATAAATCCATTTCACAGATAGGAAAGCTGAGGCCTAGGAAACTGCTGATGTACCTGAGGCACAGAACAGGGAAGAAGTCTTAGCTCTCCATCACCATAATCACCACAGGCAACTTTAGAACCTTTTTATCACCCCAGGAAAAAACCTGCATCCGTTAGCAGTCAATCACCATTTCTCCCTAACCCCTTAGCCTTAGGCAACCACTAATCTATCTTTTGTCTCTACAGATCTACCTATTCTGGACATTTCATATAAATGGAATCACATAACATGTGGTCTCTGGCTTCTCTTCATAACGGTTCACCCATGTGTAGATGTTATCAGTACTTCATGTTTTTATTGCTGAATATTCCATTGTATGGATATACCTCATTTTATCTACCCGTTCAGCAGTCTATCGACATTTAAGTTGTTTCCGCTTCTTGGCTTTTATGAATGCTGCTGCTGTGAACAACTGTGGTCAAGTTTTGTGTGGACGTATGTTTTCTTGGAAGCTAACTTTTTTTTTTTTTTTTTTTTTTTTTGTGGTACGCGGGCCTCTCACTGCTGTGGCCTCTCCCTTTGTGGAGCACAGGCTCCGGACGCGCAGGCTCAGTGGCCATGGCTCACAGGCCCAGCCGCTCCGCGGCATGTGGGATCTTCCCGGACTGGGGCACGAACCTGTGTCCCCTGCATCGGCAGGCAGACTCTCAACCACTGCGCCACCAGGGAAGCCCGGAAGCTAACTTTTTGACCTAGGCATCTAGTAGTGACTTTTTAGGTTTCTGGATACTCAGCCCTCGAAGGAGTTGAACTGTGGGAATGCCCCCACTACATCCTGCCTCACCTTCTTCCAGGGAACGCCAGCCGAATCCCGAGAGAAGAATCGAGAGTGTATCCTGCTGGATTTCTTTGATGACCATGACATCTGGCACTTCCTCTCTGCTACTGCCCTCTTTTTCTCATTCTTGGTGAGTTTATAAAAACTTTTTTCATTTCTTCTCGCTTTACATCCTGTACCCCTTTTTTTCTCTTCCCCTCTTTCTTACATCCCCTTTTGTATTTTTAATTTCCCTTTCCAAGTCTTCATTATAATTCAATGTACAGAATATCTTATTTCTTTTTTTACACTGTATCCTTCGGTTAGATCTTCATTTTCATTCTCCTTTTACTCTTCAATACTTTAAGACACAGAGGGATAAAATAATTTTCCTTCAGTTGTGCAATGTTTGGACTGAACTGTTGATTAGAACTCACATGCCCAAATCCCCCGGGAACCACTTTGGGCATTGGCTACAATCTCAGCCACACTAGGTTATTCCTTCTTGTGCTATACTCACGTTCCTCCCCCTCTTCCAGTCTCACTGCATGTCTTACAAACATTTCACAAGTTCTTGGAGTGGCTCAGGATAGCAGCCAAGCCTCTTTTTGCCTTCTAACCAGTCTCTTCCAAATCTCTCCTGTAGTCCCTCCATTTTTTGTCCAAACACCTTTCCAGAAGCCACGCATATTATAACAACCCAGGATGAGAACTCCCAGCCTACTTCCATCTTAATTTTGACTTTTCCAAAATAAAAGCCCATGATGCCTGTACAAAAGGTCATTTAAAAAATAACACTGGGTTGGCCAAAAAGTGCCTTCAGTTTTTAAGTAAAAATAAAGGACATTTTTCATTTTCGCCAAGAACTTTATTGAACAATGTATTTGCCCTTTTGTTCCACTACCTTCTGCCACTTTACAGGCAACTTCATAATTCCATCTTCCCAAAACTTTTTATGTTTTTGAGCAAAGAACTGTTCCAGGTGCCTTTTACAGTCTTCCAGGGAATTGAATTTTTTTCCATTAAGAGAATTTTGTAAAGACCAAAATAAATGGAAATCCTAAGGTGCAATGTCTGGTGAATACGGTTGATGAATCAGAACTTCCCAGCCAAGCTGTAGCAGTTTTTGCCTGGTCATCAAAGAAACATGTGGTCTTGCGTTATCCCGATGGAAGATTATGCGTTTTCTGTTGACTAATTCTGGATGCTTTTCGTCGAGTGCCGCTTTCAGTTGGTCTGATTGGGAGCAGAACTTGTTGGAATTAATCATTTGGTTTTCTGGAATTAGCTCATAATAGAGGACTCCCTCCCAATCCCACCATACACACAGCATCACCTTCTTTGGATGAAGACCGACCTTTGGTGTGGTCGGTGGTGGTTCATTTCGCTTGCCCCACAGTCTCTTCCATTCCACTTTATTGTACAGTAGCAACTTTTCGTTGCCTGTCACAATTTGTTTTAAAAATGGAACGTTTTACGTTTGTTTTTATTTTTGGCCGTGTTGGGTCTTCGTTGCTGTGCACAGGCTTTCTCTAGTTGTGGCGAGTGGGGGCTACTCTTTGTTGCAGTGCACGAGCTTCTCATTGCAGTGGCTTCTCTTGTTGCGGAGCACGGGCTCTAGGCGCACGGGCTTCAGTAGTTGTGGCGCGCGGGCTCAGTAGTTGTGGCGCGCAGGCTTAGTTGCTCTGCGGCATGTGGGATCTTCCCAGTCCAGGGATTGAACCCGTGTCCCCTGCATTAGCAGGCAGATTCTTAACCACTGCACCACCAGGGAAGCCCAAAACCAGAACGTTTTCATTACGTTTAAGTAGAGAATCACATGAGGAAATACAGTCAAGAAGGTTTTTTTTGCTTAACTTAATGTGAAACCCAAACATCAAAGTGATTCACATAACCAAGCTGGTGCAAATGATTTTCAGCACTTGATTTAGATATTTTGAGTATGTCGGCTCTCTCCCGTGTGGTATAACGTTGATCGTTCTTGATTAATGTCTCGATTTGATCGCTATCAACTTCAATTGGTCTACCCGACTGTGGAGCATCGTCCAGCGAGAAATCTCCAGCACAAAACTTCACAAACCACTTTTGACATGTTCGATCGGTCACAGCACCTTCTCCATACACTGCACAAATCTTTTTCTTGCGTTTCAGTTGTTTTTACCTTTCTTGAAATAATAAAGCATAATATGCCGAAAATGTTGTTTTTCTTCCATCTTCAACATTAAAATGGCTACACAAAAATTCACCAATTTTGATAGGTCTCTTTTTAAATGCACGTTGATAGGATAGCTGTCACACACAATCTAACAAAATTGTTCCAAATGAAGTTAAAAACAACTAAGTGCTGCTAGGGCCATCTTACGGAAAAAAACGAACGAACCTTTTGGCCAGCCCAATATTAGGCCTCCTGGTTTCACGCTGCCCACTTACTTTAGTCTTGTCCATGTAACCTCAAGAGTGGAGCAGGGCTACCCCCTCGTGGCCAGTTTGGGAAGTTCAACCAGTCTGTATAAACATCATTCCTGAAGGCTTTTATCTTTGATAGTCACCTTCTCTAGAGAGACAGAGACAACAAAAGTGGAGCTAAGGGTTCCATGTGGAGAGAGTGATGGTAAAGGGAACTAAAAATGGAGGATTAGGGTACAATTCTTATATGGCAATATTCTATGCAACAAGATTTCATTCCGTTTAGGTCCCGACCCAAATGTCCCCTCCTAAGTGGTAATGATGTCCCTGGCCACCCAATGAAAAACAAAATTTTATACATATACAACTGAATCACTTTGCTGTATACCTGAAACTAACACAACATTGTTAATCAACTATACTCCAATATAAAATAAAAATACAAAATTTAGAAAAATAAAATTTTAACCAAAAAAATTTTTTTACCTCGCCCCATCCCATACTTCCTATATCCCCACCACAGTTTAATTATTATCCTTAGTACATATTACTAGCTAACATACTTGACTTTGCTCATGCGTTTGCTTCATGTCTGAAGCCCTCTCTCAAATGTAAGCCCCACCAGGGTAGGGATTTTTGTTCTAAGCCATATCTCTAGCACCTGGAATAGCACTTAATAGACCCTTGATAAATATTTGAATTAATAAATGAACTATGTAATTATGACAAGTGCCTGTTAAGAGCACGGCGTTGCAGAAAGCTGCAGAAGACATGAAAACAAATAAGGGCACTTGTGAGTCTTTGGGAGAAAATATGGACTTATTGCAACTGTGGGTTCCTCTCATTTCTCTGCCTCTCTCATTTCAGGTCTTGTTAACCCTGGATGATGACCTGGATGTGGTTCGGAGAGACCAGATCCCTGTCTTTTAAGCCTCCAGCATGGAGAGCGGGGAGAGAGAGCAACCAATCTTGGTGCTGTTTCATGAAAAATACAGGGACTGCAGCAAAGTAACCACTGCCAAATGCTCCACTCACCCTCTGTTTGGTTGGCTCTGTACACATTCCCGCAGGGAGGAGAGGAGATACAGGGGGACCCAAGCCTGCAAGAAGGGAAGCAGAAGGGAGGCAGCAACTGTGGACAGAGTCAAGCCCTTCAGAGTCGAAAAACACCCACCATCCCCTTCTGTCACTACTCTGAGTTAGACATGGACAAAAGCTGCATCGAAGTTGACCTTGGGACCACTCCCACCCTCACCTGATATTCGCCAGCCATGGGGGGACCATGCTGCTCTCCGTCCTCCAGCTGCCTCCCCGCCCAGAAACTCCAGGGTGGCCCCCGTGCATCTCTGTAACATCTGCTGCTCTAGACATCCCAAAACACCAGCCCACTTCTCCGAAGTCCTGGAATGATGTGATTCCTTAGAATCTGGTAGAGGGGTGGCCCCAAGGCCCTACCCAACTGGGATAGATGTTTTGTAGCACCAGCTCGTCACCTCCACCAAAGGAATGCTGTACGCTTCCCCCAGGTTCCTGACCGCATTAGGAGGACTCTTACATCAGGCTGGGTCACCCGCTCCTGGCAGGTAACTGTCCCTGAGACCAAGGTGTGGGTGCTTCCCTGTTCCTTGGTGTCCTCATCTCACCGCTGTGTGTTGACCCCCTGACTCAGGCTCTACCTTCTCGGGAAGGCCACTTCTCCACAGACCAGCTCCAAGGTGGAAGGGGAAATGGGAAAACTCTTCCAGCAGCAGGAGGCACCAGAGGAATGACCGACAGCACTAGGAGACTGGTGACATCAGCATCAAGCACTCAGGCCTCACGTTAAGGACTTGGACTCCTGGAGCAGATTCAGCGAAGGCAATTAGGCCTCCAAGTCAAATAGCTCCATTCTGTGCCTGCATCACCCTTGGGGAAGAAATAAGTGTTCTAAGCAGGGGCACTGCTCTCGGGCTCCTGTACAACCGGCCAAGCCCCTCCTCTGCTGCTTTATGCAGATCAGGGGCTTTAGACTTTCTCCTGAGTTTCTCTGGAGGCCAGTCTCAGGGTGAACACATCTCACTCCTCCTCTCCAGTTGCAAAGAGCTCAGCCGGTTTGGGGGCGGGGCGGTTGTCTCTCTGACACACCTGATTCACATTCACTCCCCAGGATGGGGTTGAAACACTCAGTGTCCCACTTCACTCTCTCACTGTCCAGCAGCTCTGCCCCCAGGAAGTCCCATTTTGACCAAACTCCTGTATTACCTGCGATATGACGTCATCAGAAAATTTACATGCAAATGTGCATACACAGATATATTTGCCTGTGAAATTGAAGTCACCTTCTCACCTCTGCTTTCTTGATCCTTCCTTAGAAGGATCCTTCATTCTTTTTAAAATATATATATATATAATTTTCTCTAAAATAATGTTCCAAAACACATTTTGGAAGTTTGAATGGCAAACTTTCCCTGATTTTAAGAACACAAAGATGCTTTCAATGAAACGTTATGATTTTTTTTCTAAAATGCCCCCAAATTCATAATTGGTGTTGTTATTCTTTATTCCTTAAAAATTGTTGGCTTCCATAGGCCATATGAAGGCCACCTATTAAATGGTTGTATCAATCTAACATTTAAAATAAATTTCAAACCTGTTTAACTTGGCTGATTTGACCGAATTCTTTTATTTTTAATGCACTAAAAGTTTTCAAATCCAAAAACAAGCGGGGGTGTGGGGTGGTGCAGAATGCAAACGACAAAGTCTGTTCAAGCAGCCCCGTGGCCTGAAGTGAATAAATAGTAGGACACCTTACCTGTTTGGTAGCTTGTCTGGGAAATATGTCCATGGAAATGGGGAAGGGGCCCCAGAGAAATGGATGGACTGTGCTGCTGTATTCTTGACCGTTTTCTGACACAGTCTGTCTTGTGCTACAAACTTACACGTTGTGGTCAGTTTTGTTCTCTGCAGCAGGACGAAAAACCCAGACCAAGCCTGCTCTTATAAATATCAATTCTAAAGGTACCTGTTGCTTTTTCTATAGTGCTGATTTGTGCATGGCTGGAGGCCACAAGAAAGTCGTTCAGCTGTGCCTGTAGGTTTGATAGGAACTCGGGGTGGAGGGGGCAGCCACAGTTACTCACAGTGGTCCCTCATCCACATGTAGCACAGGCCTGTGTGACTTTTGTCTGTCCTCATGGACTTCTCTCTTCACAAGAGAAGGGAAGGCAACTCTGAAAGCTGAGTCCAACAGGAGGGTAACGGGAGCCAGCCAGCCACCGAGAAGAGGCTCTTGGCAGAGAGGCCCAGGGTAATAAAAGCAGTTCCCTTGGAGGACAGAGGTGTGGCAGCCAGACGGGCAAAACCGCACATAAAAAAGGCCTCTTCACACCTCTGACAAATGCTGGGGAGGCAGCCCCACCTGTTAACACTGGATGGCTGAGGGATTAGCCTGGTTTTATTTTAGCAGCAGGAGAAGCCAGTGGAAAACCAGGGTCTATCTGGGGAAGGGACTTTCCATGGTTGAAGAAGATCACCGAGTCAGCTCCTGGGGTAAAGAGAGTGGGAGCTTCTTCTTTTGTAGCTCCAAGCTGCCACCAGAATGTCCTGTGGGGTCGCAAAATGCATGTGTCGGGGAAACAAATAATACCCAAATGTTTCTCCTCCTGGGAGACAGTCTCTCTGTCTAAAACTTGGGAAAAAGGGAAAAACAGAAACATTCTTCATAGAAGGAACAGTTGAATCCGAGAAAAATTCTTGAGTCAGACTTTAGTCCACATACGTTCACCTGCTTGCTGTGTGACCTTGTGCAATCTGCTGGAACTCTCTGATCTTTATTGCCACATCTACATGACGCGACATGAAGGTGACAAAGGTGGAGCTGTGTAGAGCACCTGGAGCAGTGCCCGCAGAGAGAAGGTCCCCACCTGCACCTCTCGAACCCTGCAGGGTGGCAGGGCCAGAGCAGGTCTCCCTGCTGGGCTGGCACCTCTCGCCCAAGGGGGCCCCTCTTTGAAACCAGCTATGCTGTTTCCTGACCTCAGTTCCAGGAGGCCCTGAAGGGGCTGGGAGGTCTCTTCCCCTTCAGAGAAACTGCCCAGAATTATCCCACCTCCCAGCCCCACTCCTTGCCCTTTAATTGCTGCATTTCATCGTCTTTGGCCCTTAATACTCCAACGCAGATGAAAAGTTGCTGCCAAAGCTGGGGCCAAGTGGAAAGTCTGGCTGTGTATAAAGTCACACCTCGTTACTGCCAGTTCTGCTCTGGGAATCTCAAAGAAAACCTAGACTTTCTCCTCTCTCCAGCATCTATAGCTACTACAGTCCAGGGGATGCCAGGTGCAAACGTTTCCCCCGACCCTTATCACCAAATGTTCCGTAGGGAAAGCCTGGATGTTCAGCCTGGATGAAGAGGGACTTCAGCCTGCGGGTGACAAAACAGGTCCCAGAGGAAGCCTGGGAGGGTCGCTCTGGTTTTGAAATGATTCTAATGTCCCCTGCTGAAACTAAGGAAAAGCATTATGAGTAAAGATACAACTAGCTTCTGCCTGAAGCAACGTAAAACCCAAAATTATGTTTACCATAATTTTGCCCAGCTTATAGTCATTTTTTTGCTTTGTTTTTAAATGCTGGTGTTAGGGAACCGGGTTCATTTTACCTGAAGCACCGCAACCACAACGCGGAGACACTGACGTCTGCAGCAAAGACAGGGCTTATCCGCAAGGCAGCCAAGGGAGAAAACCGGAGCACAAACCTCAAACCCCCCACCCCGAAGGGAGGAGGCGGGGTATTTATGGGACGAGGAATGAAGAAGCGGGCTGCTCTGAGGCACGGGAGCGTGGGAAGCCGGGGAGGTGAGGAAAGGTGATTGGGAAAAGGTGCGGTCATCACCGTGCTGCGCAGGCATAGCTAGGCTACGGGCCTCTGCCCGTTCCAAAGGTCACGGGTGGAAACTCGCGCATGCCCAGTAGGGAGGTCAGTGGTCCCGCCTAGTTTCAACAAGCTCAGCTGAGCTAGATAAGACCTGCTCCAAATTCCTGGAAAGCAGCTCAGGCAGTTTCTTGTTTGGGCCTCGTGCTTCTTGGAGAACAGGCAAGCCTTAAAATGACATTGATTAGTGAAGGCAGGGGAAATGGATTTGACTAATTACCCACGGTTTTGGCGGGGACAAGATATATTTCTGTGGCTAAGTTCAAATGTCTCCTCAATATTAAGGCACCATCGTCAATAAGGTTAATGACCTGCTGAATCTTAGGCCTTAACACACATGAATTCAAATAAGCTTGGCGAGGGTCATGGATCAGCCTTTTTCAATGAGTTTCTAAAAGGCCATAGTAATAGAGTTTTCACTTGGACGGGATTCCTCTGCAAAAAGAAACCGATTTTTAGGCTTTTTTGACCCCTGTGAACTCCAAGGGGGGCGGGGTTTGCAGTTCATCATATGGTTTTCCTGAAGTAGGGTCTTACTATTCTTATTGAAGTACAAGGAGGACTAAGTGGTGACCAATGTTGACATAGAATTACCCTTTGCTCCTCCAGTCTTAGGGAAATGGAGCTCTGCGTTCTTTCTGAATATCTCTATATTAGAAGTTTTCATGATTTTTCCTGAACTAAATTTTTAAAAACTCCATGATTTTATCCTACCTTTTTTTCATTCCCTGTCATCTAAGGCTTATCCCTTTCATTGGAGATGAAAAATAGCTAACCATCATAGAATAGCCTTGAAGTTATATCACATTTCAGTCATGCTAATGTCTGGGTGTCTCATTTCTCATCCCAGAACATGCAATCCCACTCTGGTTGGCTCCTGGGCCCCTAATTTCCTCTAACCCTGTAACTCTTAATATATTTTTTTAAACTCTTGACATTCTTTGTGAATTAGGACTCTAAGTCCTTTAAACAGAAGACTATCCATAATAATTCAAAAGCTCTCTCTTTTAAGGTGCTCTAATGTTGCCAACACAGAAAAATGTTGATTTGCGTTTTATGATTTATTTTTAGAAGTACACTTTTTTAAAAATCAATTAATTAATTATTTGGTTGCCCCAGGTCTTAGTTGCGGCAGGCGGGCTCCTCTAGTTGCAGCACATGGGCTCCTTAGTTGTGGTATATGGGCTTCTTAGTCGTGGCATGAGAACTCTTAGTTGCAGCATGCACGTGAGATCTAGTTCCCTGACCAGGGATCGAACCCGGGCCCCCTGCATTGGGAGCACGGAGTCTTATCCATTGTGCCACCAGGGGAGTCCTGCGTTTTATGATTTTTATTACATTGCTTATCTGAGCGTTTCACAAGGCGCAGTACCCGGTTCCAGGCAGGTCCCTTCGAGGAAGAGGAAAAATTCAGGCCTAAAGTTTAGGCTTCTCTCTCAATGTGGGATACCTTGTAAAGTAACCTGCTCTTTAGGAGGTCCATTTCCCCTTTATCCTCTCCTTCCTCACCATTTCTCTGTTCACTTACATAGAGTCAGAAATACTGCTTCAGTCAATAGTCAGTCAAGAAATATCTGGGCCAAGCACTGTGAGGAACTGGGCAAAGCAATGGGCAAAACACCCAGTCTCTTCAATCACGGGGTCTACGGTCCAAAAGGGGAGAGATGCATGAAACAAGTAACTTGTTCATTATAAGTGGGCAAAGAGCTCCAAGAAGAGAACGGCCTTAGAAGAATCTTACTAGGTACAGACGCAAAGAAAGTCCAAGTAATTATCAGCAATTTTTATCCCTAGATGTGAAGCCCCTAAATTGCTGCCCCTAGAAGATTAAAGTTGGCAGAACCGATTATTAAAACAGCAAACATTTGTCATCGGACATTCTGCCAAGGGTTTTATATACATTCCATGCTGGATCCTGAAACACTCACCACCACCAACCCCATGAAGTCGGTATTATTACTATCATCCCCATTTGCCAGACAGAGAAACTGAAACTTAGAGGAGTCGATGTCCACTAGATGAAGTGAAAGGTGCAGAAGCCTGGATTAAGAGTCAGAAATGGGTGGTTCAGGTAACAAGAACAGAGACAGGGAAGGTGGATGGTGTTGCAGCCCTTATTTGTTCATGTATCTATATATGCAAAATACACAGCCTAGAATTCTATAACCCTTGAACATATTAACAAAAAGAGAAGGTTTTTCCAAACTTCAGAAGATGTGTCTGTTACATGAATCTGAGTGACAGTGAAACCTATCGTGCTTTAGGAAAGTCAGCCAATAAAACTGCAGCTTTGTATCATTTTGGCTCTTTAAACTGGAACAGCAGGATTCAGAGGACTCTTGCTTCAGTTTCTAAGCTTGTAAAGTTAAGGACCAAAGTCCTTTTTATACATTCAATGACTGCATTTGGCAAAGGGCTGTAGACCCAAAGATTCATTTTAAATTAAAATATATGTAGCATAAGGTGTCAGGTTTCTACTGGGAACCTGTTGGTTCAGAAACAAAATTAACAGTGGAGAGAAAGCACAGGAATAAGAAATGGGTTTTTTTTTGTTTCGTTTTGTTTTTTATCTGCATTGGCTCTTAGCTTCGGCGTGCGGGGTCTTTTGTTGAGGCGTGCAGGAACTTTTGTTGAGGTGTGTGGGATCTTTCATTGTGGTGGGCGGGCTTCTTTCTAGTTGTGGCGTGGGCTCCAGAGCTCGTGGGCTCCAGAGCTTGTGGGATCTGTAGTTTGCAGCATGCAGGCTCTCTAGTCGAGGCCTGCGAGCTCAGTGGTTGTGCTGCGTGGGCTTAGTTGCCCTGCAGCATGTGGGATCTTAGTTCCCAGACCAGGGATCGAACCTGCATCCCCTGCATTGGAAGGAGGATTCTTTACCACTGGACCACCAGGGAAGTCCCTGGAATAAGTGGGTTTTTTAATTTCCTAAAACATGTTCAGAGACTCAAAATACTGTCAAGAGTCCTAAAGTCCTCCAAAGCTGCCTCTGAAACCAGTCTATGCTTGGTCCAATAGGTCAGGCAGAATCTACGACTCCCATCAATGGCTGAACCATCTTTGTTCCTGGTGGCTGGGAGTATTTCCATTCCACCAAACTGAGGCAGAGGAACTAGCCTGCGTTGAACTGGGAAATCATAATTCTTCAATTGGGGGTACAATGATAATGGAGATAAAATTTTCTAAATTGTCCAGAAGTAAGACAAAAAAAAAAAAAAACCAATACGACTTCGTTTGAAACACCAACATACTAGCCAATTTTCTTCTCCTATACTAAGCTGTCTCTTAGGCTTAAAAAAAAAAAAATTAATGTGAATTTGCATATTTGCCACTCAGCAGCATTTCTTTTTTGAAATGGGATTTAACCTAATTGAATCACAAGTTCCCAGAAGGAAACGTCCCTGCAGCAGTAAGTTCTCTACCACTACTATTAGGCTTCAGTCTCTTTCCAAACCACAGATTTGAATGTGATAAAGCAATGTAAGAAAACACCACCCAAACCAGACCTGCACAGCACACACTTAGTTAAAACCTGGATTTTCACATCTTCCCCAAATCAGTAGTTTATATGGTCATGTGAAAAATTAAGTGGCACATTGATACTAGGTAAGCAACCTACCTGACTTCTGAACTTACGTAGGTAGCAAATCGGAATTGTGTCCTTAATTTCTCACAGGAAGACGAAAAGGTCAAAAGAGGTGTTGATACTGACCAACAAACCACATGCTAGTGGAGCCCTGCATTTCAGTCTCCCATGTAAGGCAACAGAAATGAGGAATGTCATGGAAAGTAATCGCCACTTTACATTTAAATATTCCTTTGCAACTATGTGAAACCTCTTCAAATATAAAGCCTCATTTGTCCTTCACAACAACCCTGTGGTCTGGACAGGACAGATAATGTACCAGCAAATAAATTAAGATGCAAAGAAGTTATGCCACTTGCTCAAAGTCACAAAGCCAGGCAACAGGAGCCAGATACAAAATAGTGCCTTGGCCTTTTCTTTTGCTAAAGAATGACAGTAAAATAACTTTTAGGTTTGGCTGACTCAAGAAATTTATCATGAGAAAACCAACATCATCAGATCAGACTTCCATAGTTTTTTCTTAACCTTTTTATTTAGGCATAAAATATATTCAGTAATGTACAAAATGTGCACTAATCATAAGTGTATACTGATGTGTAAATTTTTACATATATTTTACAGATATATTTACACACCCATACACACACACCCCATTGTAACCACCACCCACATTAAGAAAGAAAACATTTCCAGCATCACTGTGCCTGTTCCAAGTTCATCCCTCCCCAGAGATAACCACTATTCTGACTTTTCTCCTCCTAGATGAATTTTGCCTATTCCTGAACTTTATATAAATGGAATTATGCAGTATGTACTCCTTTTCGTCTGGCTTCTTTCACTCAACGTAATGTCTGTGAGAGTTGTCTGTGTGAATCAGTAGCTTCATTGTGTGAATATATGACATTTCACTTATTCATTCTCCTATTGATGGATGTTTGGGTTGTTTTCAGTTTGGGGCTACCTGTAAAGAAAGCTTCTATGAACATTCTTATATATTTCTTTTGGTGAACTTATACATACATTTTCCCCAGAGTATATACACAGTACACTATGGAATTGCTGAGTCATGGGATAAGTCTTTAGTTTTCAAGGATACTACCAACTGTTTTCCAAAGTGGTTGTATCAGTTTACACTCTCATCAGCATCACATGAGAGTTCCAATTATTCCACGTTTGCCAACACTCGGCATTTGTCAGCTCGTTCAATTTTAGACTTTCTGGGTGAGGTGTAATGGTATTTCATTGTATTTTATTTTGCATTTCTTTGATAACTACTGATGTTGAGCACCTTTTTATATAGAATTCTTGACCATTTATGTAAAGGATTTTTTCAAGTTCTTTTCCCATTTTTTAAATTGGCTATGAGTTTTTTCTTTCTGATATATATAATCTTTGCTAGTCTGTGACTTGATGAACAGACATTGGTGATTTTAATGAAATCAATCTAACTTGTTTTTTTCTTTTATGTTCTAGTCAGATGATATTTCCTGTGGTTTCTTCTAGAACACTAGTTCTCATTTTTTGGTCTTGGGACCTATTTACACTCCTAAAGATTGTTGAGGACCCCCCAGAGTTTTTGTTTATGTGAGTTAATATCTATTAATATTTACCACATTAGAAATAAAAAATGGAAAGTTTACAAATTTTATTAATTCATTTAAAGAGAATAATAAACTCATTACATAACACAAATACAGTCCTCCCCTGGTATCTGAGCGGAATTGGTTTCAGGACCCCCTTGTACCAAAATCCACAGATACTCAAGCCCCTTATATAAAAGTGGCATAGTGTTTGCATATAAAACATGCACATCCTCCTGGATACATTAAATCATCTCTAGATTATTTATAATACTTAGTACAATGTAAATGCTATGTAAATTGTTCCCAGCATGCATCAAATTCAAGTTTTGCTTTTTGGAACTTTCTGGAATTTTTTTCCCAAATAGTTTCAATCCACAATTGGTTGAAACCTCAGATATGGAACCCGAGGATACTGAGGGCCAACTGTAACATCTTTTATGAAAAATAACTATATTTTCCAAAGCAAAAAAAATTGTGAGAAGAGTGTGCTTCACATTCTTGTAAATCCATTTAATATCTGGCTTAATAGAAGGTAGTTAGATTCTCATATTGGTTTCTGCCTTCACTCTTCTGCAGTATGTGTTTTGCTTGAAGCATACGAAGAAAATCTAGCCCTACAGAAATACATAGTTGGAGAAGGGAGCAGCCGTTCTAGATAATTGTAGATATTCTCTTTGATACTATACCAAAACTCAACACATGGTAGTTTCCCAAAATTAATTGCAATGTGGAATCCAAAACCATATCAGTGAACTTTTCATGTTTTGTAATGTTGAAATCCATTGGTCTATCTTTCAATTTGAATGGATCTTTTTACCCACGCATGGTTTTGTAACAGCATGCCTCAGTCACTTGGAAAATATTGTCTCACTGAATTGTGCAAACCTTTCAAATATTACACATTTAATTATATAATTATTAATTATATACATGTGTATACATATACTATTCATTTATATCACTACTGATCTCATCAGAGAGGTCTTAATGGGAACCTGTCAAGCTCACAGTAGTGGATACAGTGCATGTACATTTCATTCATTTTTGAGAAACTGTCTGCCAAATACCTAAGTCTGAATAACTACAGATTTTAGTCATTCTCTCAGCTAAAAATAGTATTCCATAAAGAGAACCAGGAGTTCATTCTGTAATTTAACACCAGTGCTTTTCCTTGTGAAAACCACCATCCTCTGGCTTGCAGCAGAAGTGCTTTATGTTTGCTTCCCATGTGCTCACACAATATTTAAAAAGGATATTAAAAGGAAGCATACTCAAAAGTTAAGATCGAATGAAATTGATAATTTCTGTTTCTTCATCAAGGAGATTCTACACTACGTTGTTTTGGTTTTGTTTTTTTTTTACTATGACTTTATGATGATTAAAATACATGGGCTTCCCTAGTGGCGCAGTGGTTGAGAGTCCGCCTGCCGATGCGGGGAACACAGGTTCCGTGCCCCGGTCCGGGAAGATCCCACATGCCGCGGAGCGGTTGGGCCCGTGAACCATGGCCGCTGAGCCTGCGCGTCCGGAGCCTGTGCTCCGCAACGGGAGAGGCCACAACAGTGAGAGGCCCGCGTACCGCAAAAAAAGAAAAATACAGTGACTATTACTACTAGCATAGTAGTCAGTGCCACTGCCTTGATTTGTGCTAAAGTACTAGCAGTTTTACCCACCATTGCTTTTGCACCATCAGTGCATATGTCGACACAGTATATAGGCATGTCACACCTTGGTTCTATCATAAAAATAATTTTGACCTCACAGATTCCCTAAAAGGGTCTCAGAGAAACCCAGGGAGGCTGGAGACTACATTTTAAGAAGCACTACTCTAGAAGCTTTAGTGTTTTACGTTTTACATTTAGGTCTTTGACCCGACTCAAATTAATGTTTGTTTATCATGTGAGGTGGCGGCGGGGAGCAGGTGTCTAGGGCTTCTTCCCCTTCCGTACTGATATCCACTTGCTCCAGCCCATTTACAGAAAAGACCATCCTTTACTCACTGAAATGGAATTGGCACCTTTATCATCAATCAATTTGATTATATGTGTCTAATCTATTTCTGAATTTTCTGCTCCCTTCCATTGGTCTACTGTCCATCCTTGTGCCAATATCACACTGTTTTAATTATTGGAGCTTTATAGTAATTTTTTAAAAAAATTTATTGATGTATAATTCACATATAACATTATATTGGTTTCAGGTGTACCACAGAATGATTTGATATTTGTATATATTGTGAAGTCATCATCACAAGTTTAGTTAACATCTGTTACCATACATAATTACAAAAAATTTTTTTTCTTGTGATGAGGATTTAAGATCTACCCTACTAGAGTAGTTTTGAAATCTGGTGGTTTAAGTCTTCTAACTTTGTTTGTAAGATAGTCTAGACTATTCTAGGACTTTCACATTTATATAATTATTATATTAAATACTATATAAATTTAAGAATCTGGTTGTCAATTTCCACCACCCCCCCAAAAAAAAACTCCTTGCAGTGATTTCAGTGGCAATTGCCACTGATCATGTTTGTCTTGATCCCAACTTGGGAGAAATTATTAAGTATGATATTAGCTGTAGTTTTGTTTACTGGGGACTTTTTGGCAGAAATGCTTTATCAGATTGAGAATGCTCCCTTCTCTTCCTCTTTTGTTTAGAATTTTTACCATAAATGGATGCTGAATTTTATCAACTAAAAAGTTACCATATTTTAAAAATATGGTAATTGAGTTACCGTATTTTTTTATCTTTTATTCTGTCAATACAATGAACTGCATAAATTGATTTTAAAATGTTAAAACATTTTATGCATTCCTGAAATAAACCACATTTGGTCACGATGTACTATTCTTTTCATATATCTGTAGATTTGATTTGCTGACATTTTGTTTAGAATTTTCAGGGAATTCCCTGGGGGCCCGGTGGTTAGAACTCTGCACTTTCACTGTGTGGGCCTGGGTTCCGCCCCTCTTTGGGAACTCTGGCCCGCAAGCCATGATGCAGCCAGAAAAGAAAAAAAAGAAGAATTTTCACAACTATGTTTATTAGGGATATTGGGCTATAATTTTCTTTTACTATAATGTTGTGACAGATTTGGTATCAAGGTTATATTAACTTCTTAAAACAGGTTTGGAAATGATCCCTCTTCCTCATGAGTTTGGGTAGATTGGTATCACTTCTTCCTTTAACATTTAGAGGAATTCCCCACTAAGATCTCTTGGGCTTCAGGGTTTTTTGTGGGAAGACCTTTAAAAAAATCAAAACAGCTATTGAGATATAATTCACATACCATAGAATTCCCTCATTTAAAGTGTACAATTCAACAGTTTTTAGTGTATTCACAGAGCTGTAGAGCCATCACCACAATCAATTTTAGAACATTTTCATCATCCCCCATCAAAAACCCCACACACACCATCAGCCACCTCTCACTTTCTCCCGAACTCCCCAACCCTAGGTAACCACAAATCCACTTTCTGTTTCTTTAGATCTGCCTATTCTGAACATTTCATAGAGATGGAATTATATAATACATAGTAGGAAGGTTTTTAATTATAGATTCAATTTAGCCAGCAGGTATAGAGGTATAAAGATTTTCTATTTCTTCTTATGTTCCTTTTGGTAAATCATATTTTTCAAGAATTTTGTCCATTTCATCTCAGTTGTCAATAATATTGGCATAATGTTGTAAGTGATCTTTTTATGATTTTAATTTTTGTATGATCTTTTGTGAAGTCCCCTTTTCTATTCATTTTATTGGTAATTTATATTTTCTTTTTTTCCTTGATCAGTCTTCCTTAGGAGCTCTTTTGTTTTCTTTTTAATCTTTTCCAAAAATCAACTTTTGGGTTTGCTGATTTTCTCTATCATATGTCTGCCTTTTCTTCTTTTTATCGGTCACATTTTTCTGGACATTGTATATATTTCCTGGATATTGTACATAAACGAACAGCAAAGATTGAAGTTGTGTTATTTTTCACCAGAAGGGAATCACACTTTTCCTCTGTTAGAGAGTTGAACTTTGTGAGAACGGGGATGCAGCTGTAGTTAGAGGCAGTTCGCTTCTGGTTTTCAGTGTCTTGAAGGTGAGACTGCTTCATCTAGCAGAAATTTGTCTCCTAAGCTTCATAAAACTGTGGGAGCTTTCACTCTGCCTTTTCAACCCATACTCATCCAATGTCCCCAGGGGATAAATAGAAAGGCAAGAGATCTCACCTCACCTAGGGAGGCCTTTTCTCTCTGTTTTGTTCAGATCTATTTATATAGTCAGAGGAATTTTGTCCTCTTATTTTGATGGGTTTTAGTATCGTTTTAAACATAATTTTCTAATTTATTCTTTGTTCTAGTGGTGCAGTGGGATCCATAACATGCCACTAGCTATTACATTCTATCCAAAAGTGAAAATTCCCTGGATAGCTTTTTAAAGAGATATAAGTTACTAAAATCACTTTCCCTCAAACATCTAACTAAACTGGAAAGCTAACAAAACGTTAAATATATGGCTGTTATAACTTGCACATTCATTTTAGGGATATTGAATCTATGCACAGTGGTTGCACTATTATAGGTTGTATGCACTTTACAGCATATTAGGGTTCCTTGTATAACCAAAATATATGATACATCTATTATCATATGAGAGGCAGTGGGCAATAGCAGAAAGAACACTAAACCCTTGATAGAATACTGAGCTTTAACCTGAACTCGCAAAAAGCTAGACCAGGAAAATATAGTGAGCACTAATTTCCTGGAGAACATGTGAAATAAATGCTCTCTAAAGTCCTCATTTTACCTGTTTCAATATTAGGACATGTTTTACTCATTCATAAGACAAAAATGTCAGGTGTAAGTGAGATGAACACCTGAGCATCTGCTCTCAGATTCAATAGAACTTACCAATGTTTTGGGGGTTTTTTTGTATAAATTTATTTATTTATTTTTGGCTGCATTGGGTCTTCGTTGCTGTGTGCGGGCTTTCTCTAGTTGCAGCGAGCAGGGGCTACTCTTCGTTGCGGTGCACGGGCTTCTCATTATAATGGCGTCTCTTGTTGCAGAGCACGGGCTCTAGGCACGCGGTCTTCAGTAGTTGCAGCACATGGGCTCGGTAGTTGTGGCTCGCAGGCTCTAGAGCGTGGGCTCAGTAGTTGTGGTGCACGGGCTTAGTTGCTCCGCGGCATGTGGGATCTTCCCTGACCAGGGCTTGAACCTGTGTCCCTTGCATTGGCAGGCGGATTCTTAACCACTGTGCCACCAGGGAAGTCCCCTACCAGTGTTTTTGAAGTACCTCTCTTGATACCTTCTCCCTCCCTCCTTTCCTAAGAAGTATCCGTTATCCTGAATTTTGGGTTTCTCATTTCCTCAATTTATAATTTTTGTAGTTTGTTTTTTGGCCACACCATGTGGCTTGTGGAATCTTAGTTCTCTGACCAGGGATCAAACCTAGGCCCTCAGCAGTGAAAGTGCAGAGTCCTAACCACTGGACTGCCGGGGAATTTCCCCTCAATTTGTAATTTTTCCCACATCTGTAGGCTATCCCCAAAGAATAAATTGTTTGATTTAAAGGTATTTAAACTTTACATAGCTTTATACTGCACAAGATCCTCGGCAACCTATCTTTTCCCCTCAAACTTCATGCTTGTGAGATGTGACAAGTTGATGTGGGTAGTTGTAATGAAAGACCTAATTCTTGTCCCAAAGTTTTGTGCTTCAGTTTCTGCCACTACAAATACACAAGGAGAGTTTAAATTGAATCATCTATCAATTCTCTCCAGATCTGAAATTCTGCTTTTTACAATAAATATAGAGGTGTACAGTTTACTCCAAAAATACAGCACTGATCATAATTATGATTTATCTGAGGTTGACTCGTTGATCAGAAACACAACCCCATGGGAAATGTGTCATGGTATCATTTTCAGACATTTTGGCAAAATTTAAAGATTACCTGAACATGAATCTTCAGTATGTAAGACAAATCATTTTAATACCAGGTTTGAAGCGGCACGGGCAATGATGAGAAAAGGCAGAATTCACAATGCAAAAATGCAAAGTTTATTTTCTTAAATAAAATACTATATTCATATCTATACAAATAATTATTACAACCATTAAAATGTTACATTTACCAATAAAAATTTCAAAACTTTAAACAAGAGCATGGTTCAGAATATTCACACCCTAATACAATGCATTTGTAAAAAGATGTCAAAATAAACAGGACCTATTCTTATTTACAACTGTAGGACAATCCTGACCATATTATACATATCTGCTCTGGATTCTATTACAAAACAAATTAGTTCCCATTAGAATTATAAACCAGGTAATTTACAGTAATAGGACACAGTGCACAGCAGATATTGCTGGCGTGAGAATAGTTACAAATATTACATACACTACTGAAAGCACTACAGTTAGATTTTTTTCTGGTGACTGCCCTACAGTAAGCTTCTCACCCAGTGTATCTATAAATAATTTGTGAAGGTAACTATGTTCTCAGATTTTTCCACCCACTTTTACTGAAATGAATATATATGTGTGTGTGTGTGTGTGTGTATGTGTGTGTATATATATATATATATATATATATATATATATATATATAATCTGTTGAAAGTGGAAGCAAATCTTTTCTTCACAGTAACACAACTGCAGCATTTTAAGCAACACTGTCTGGTCCCTTTCTTCTTGGAAGATCAACAGTTCAACTCCCCCTAAAAGTTACCAATATAGTCATGTCCAGTGCCTCACAGATGAAAAACGGTTTTAAGACTTAGGGGATGGAGGAACAGAGGTCCAGAAAAGTGAAGAGGGGACTGACATGGAGTAAACTTTAAGTTCCTATGGTGTATAGCTGTACACACAACTGAGGGGAAAAAATTAATCATCTTTTCAAAAAAGTGTTAACAAATGAAGAGTTGTCTTCTACGTCTCATGAGATCCCTAGTGACAGGTTATGCGGTCATTCAAAATAACACCAATTTGGATACTATCCCCAATATTTTCAACCCAGGTTGGCTCATGTTTATGAAGCATCTGAACACAGGCATGTGCCAGAAAATGATTACAGTTGACAGGGTTTGTGCAAATCTAGAAAGAAGAATGTTGAATGGCCACCACATACAAGCTCTGAGTTTAAAAGGAGTCTTGCATCTAATTACTAAGTGTTTTACAAGATCGGCTTTAAAGATGGCTCAGAGAATGATAAGGCAACAGTGAGAAACATCAGCTGTACTTGTCGTCTAGGTGTTTGATTACACAGCATGGACCATCCCGGCCGGTCCTTTGCTGTAACAGAGGAGTGAGTGAGCAGTATGTTCCAATGGCTGGTCCTAGGACCAGAGGCACAGTTGCAGGTAAAGTGCAGTCTCAGGGTAGTGGCATGGGGGCACAACTAGAAGCTCTGTGTCCAAGAAGTTCCTCAACACTTCTTCCCAGAACACCTGGATGGCCTCAATCTGAACCTTATGTCCCCCCCAGACTCTAGTAGAAACACTCTTAGGTTCACACAGGAAGTGTAGAATGCAGGGAGGATATTGTTAAGTAAAAAAAGGACCCTTTTCTGTTGAACTCTGGAGGAAGGAGAAATGGTATCCTTCAGCCAAAAAGGTATTGGAGAAGAAACTAATTTCTGGCCATTAATTTGCATAAAGGTATCATAAAATCATCATTTATTATTGCCCTCTGGAAGTACACAGCCATAGGTCGTTATCTCTGGGCAAAGGCAGATTTAGAGAGACAACAGAATTAGAACAACGACTTCCAGGTTCCGAAGGATATCAACCCAAAGCCGTCTGATTTTGGTACCACATTTGCCCTTTCTTTACTCCTCCATGGGGGGAAACAAAAAAAACTCTCCCAAACAAGGGACAGAACTATATGGCACATTAAACATTTTCAGTCGGTCGTGAACTACTTTTGTTTTGAGAAATTCTTGTTGCCCCTTAATAGAATAGGAGATATAATGGTTTCCAAAGGCAGGCATTTGGGAATCACTGATTTGGAAGTATGAGTCCCTATCACACACCGATCCAATAGACACTGGACTCAATAAATGTTTCAAGGCAGAGGAGTAATCATCCTTCTGAGGAAATGACCAGATTCCCTGCCACCTGTTTGACATGGAGCAGACGGAAGAAAATAAGAGCCTAAGTACTCATGTATCAAAGGAAGGATAAAGCTAAGAAGATGCATATTAGTAAGTCTTTACCCTTTCTCAAATTTTAAAAACTTCACTCCCATTAAAATGTATTTCTACATTTTTTTGGAGTATAAGTCTTAGCCTCTCCATGAAATGGCCAATGTTAGAAGGCAAGAGCAAGGCAAATGAATTATCTTTAAAATGTTTAAATAATTTTGTATATTAAGAAGCCTGATTTTTAAAAGTTGATCCTCATTGCAGTTCACCCTGATATGTGACTGAAAATCACTGAAAAAGAACATTCCTTCCTCGTCCTTCTCTTCCCAAAGTTCTGATACATTACATTTTATAAAGCATGATCACTCTGGAATTTGCATTCCTTACTTAGAAAAAGGGTGCCACCTCTGGTACACCCCAAAGGTCTTAAAATAAAAATAAACTTCCTGGAGCAGTATAAAACACCCCGAAACAATCTGTATGTACCAAAAAAAAAAAAAAAAAAAAAGAAATGACATCAAAGTTGATTTCTTTTATCCATGATTGACACATTAGAAGTTTTTACATGATGAGAAATCTGAAAATTTTCACCTCATCATAAGTTGCTGTGTAAAATGTCTAGAGGAATCAACCACTTTCTGAAACTGATTCTATGGGATCAATAACACTACAAGAGAGAGAAACAATTTAATCAATGACTCTCACTTATGACTCCTACCTGTTAGTATTTCTAGAAATTACAAATTTATCTGTGGAAATGGATTTACACTCTATAGACATATATTAGAAAGCCATGAATAACATTAAATTTACTATAACAAAAATTGACTATGTTCTCTGCCATTCCTTTGCCAAAATTATATCCAGAGCTCGTTAGATATTAAATAATAAATTTCCTCCCCCAGATCATGTAGCTCTAATTATCAAATACTTAATACTGCTGGTAAATCTCATATACTCGGGCTTCCCTGGTGGCGCAGTGGTTGAGAGTCCGCCTGCCGATGCAGGGGACACGGGTTCCGTGCCCCAGTCTGGGAGGATCCCACGTGCCCCGGAGCGGCTGGGTCCGTGAGCCATGGCCGCTGGGCCTGCGCGTCCGGAGCCTGTGCTCCGCAATGGGAGAGGTCACAACAGTGAGAGGCCCGCGTAACGCAAAAAAAAAAACACAAAAAAAAACAAAAAAAACCTCATATACTCGTGCTTATAAATCAAGTAAGATTACTGTGCTCTGAACACTTTCAGAATTGAGTTTGTGTATAAAATGATCTCTTACATACATACATGTCTGTAAGATAATTAGAGCTACATGTAAGCAGGAGCCAAATTATTTGCAGATGGTCATATCTTTCCTCCAATGGTCAAATAAGCCTTACTTAGGGGGTAGAGACTCTTTCGGGATCAAAGTGTTATATTCCTGGAATGAAAGCTCTGAGGAATGTAAATGCTACCTCTGAACAGAGCTGAGCAGAAAAATACAATCGAGGCAACAGAGAAATATCTGCAAGTACCAGGCTTGGGGCCTTTCCACTGAATGTTCAAATCGAGCTGCTTCTTAGCCTGTTACCTTAGTTCCAATTCTAACAGTCCCCAGTTCTTCAGAACTCAACAGCCACTGTGTGTGTGTTGGCGGGTACAGGAGGAGGAGGGGGAGACAGAGAGAGAAAGACAAGGTAAGAAAGAGAGAGGGAGGAAGGGAGGGAGGGAGAATGAATAGCTGAACACATTGAAACCAGTCCCTGCAATTAGCAGACTGGACCTTTCAAGAACAAAGAAAAACTTGAATGTTAAAGCTTAAAACTCAGTTAGTTTTTTTTTTTCTTTTTTTTTTTTTTTTGCGGTATGCGGGCCTCTCACTGTTGTGGCCTCTCCCGTTGTTGAGCACAGGCTCCAGACGCACAGGCTCAGCGGCCATGGCTCATGGGCCCAGCCGCTCCGCGGAACGTGGGATCCTCCCGGACCGCGGCACGAACCCGCGTCCCCTGCATCGGCAGGCGGACCCTCAACCACTGCGTCACCAGGGAAGCCCCAGTTAGTTTTTTTTTTAAATTATAAACCTCACATATTTTTTCTCAATTGACTACTGTGTTTATCTGCTGTCTTGTTTAAGTAACTAATTCACGATGCCCTCCTATTCCTCCCCGCGAGCGTTTTGAAGGGAGAAAATACATTTTTCTTATTTTTTTTGCCCCCAGGAGGCTGCTTCAGCTGGCAGCAGGAAGAGACGGGAAAATTTGGTGAGAACAGTTGAAGAGGCACAGATGACCCTTTTGCGGAGTCTTTAATAGAGGTATTCACTGGAGTTAACTGCTCTAACCAAGCCTTAGGAGGTTTTTTTAAGGAAAAAAAACACAAAATTCTGGTCCGTGGGTTCACTTTGCTAACAGAGTAGACAGAACAGTTTATATCTCCCACTCCATCCCATTTTTGGCAGACTATAACAACAATGAAAATTAATGGGCTTGAGAATGTGAGTACATATGTTTTCTTAATTTTTAATTAAATTTTCAAAATTCAATTCATGAATTTTGAATATATTTTTAAAATTCATTATTAACTTCAGCGGGGCTTTTAAAAAACGCTACATCAAGTTCTTCTACACTTCAGCAGGTCTCAGGTCCCAATTCCTCATTTTCAGATGGCAGGCCTATTTTTAAAGAGCCAGTTTATACTTTAAAATCTATGTCCGAGTACACACACGCTCACACACATGGACATATGCAAAGACAAGGTTTTGAAGCACCATTTCACATCTATCATCAGGAAAAATAATGAACAAATTCATCTTCTCATTGTAATTCTACTATGAAGGGTAATAATGCAATATACAATGCCATATTTTAAATATAAATATCAGTAATGAAAATACTGACAGAGCTTAAGACTCTGTTCAGAAATATTTTAAAAGTAAGGCTCAAATAACTGTGTAGATTCCAAACACGCTATTTACTGATCAGTCCCTAATGATTAAACAAATATAAAAGAACTTATTTCAAGATCAAATAAATAGAAGAGAATTCTACAACGAAACTCAATGGATCAAACAATCTTTAACTGAACACATGCAAAACTCCACAATACAACTGCTTTTATCCTTGTGGCCTGATGCAAAATGCAAGTACAAAATGGAGAACATCTATGTACTCTGCTTTTTAGCTTTCCACTTTTAAGGCTACTTGTTTAAGGAAGACCTTTGCTTTTACAGGATCTTGGCACATTAAAGGATAACATGGCTCCCTAATTTGGAGAACAAGACATGACATTCATATAACTTATGAATTGTTATAATTAAGAAAGAAGCCTCTACCTAAACCAAACCTTGGGAACACAGGTTGATTAAACAACTCATTTATTTGCTAACTGCTTGACTTGAATCATGGACATTCATTCTACATTAATTCAACACCTGCCATGGGTAAGAAACTGTTCTAGATGCTGACACTGGCCCGTACTTGGTTATGAGCCATTGTGTTACATCAAACTGTCTGTATTTTTGGAAAGCAACTCAATCAGCTCAACTATTTTACAAATTATCAACAATCAAGTTTAAAATCTAGGTTCCTTCCTACCACCCAGGACACACCAAGATGATCTCCCTCAACTTCCAGCCGATTAATATCTAGGGAATGTCTGATTACAGATCAAACTTGAAAATGTAAATCTGCTTGGAAAATTTAAAAAGTACACCATGCAGTTAAAACTGAAAGATAATTTGTTTTCGACGACCCAGTATTTGCCTCATCTCTGACACGGCTTCCCTACATTCAGAAGATAACTGACAATTGATTATACAAACACAAGGAGATACACTCACACACTCTCTCTCTTCCTGTGCACACGTGTAAATACACACACAAATACATTTGTAATCTCACCCATTACATTTATGTACAGTCAGTCAGTATTTAAACAGCTGAACTGCAATCATGACCTAAAATATGGCTTATGTTGTGGGCAGGTCTGTTTGAGGACTGCTTGGAAGAGTCCGAGGCAGAGGAGTTTGCTATCGTAAGCAAAGGTGACATTGCTGAGCCGTCAGGGAGAGCTGTAGCTATTTCTGGAAACAAAGATGTCATATTAAAATTGGATAAGTGAGAGTTGGTCATGTGCATTGGGGGCATGTCAGGGAGAAGAGGAAAACTTGGTTGAGCAAAACCAACAGGTCTGGGAGGAGATAAAATTGATCCAAATCGGTTATTCAAACTTCCACTGTTTACCTTCTCTGTGCTAGGATTCGAGAACATTTGATTAGAAAAATAGGGGATTGAAATATCATTGGACAGTGTAGGATGAGCAGGAGAGTACGGGGGATAGAAGGAGGGGAGAGTATTTTGGGGATCTACAGGGATGAGGGCTGGAGTTCGAGTGGCACTAGGCTGAGTAACCTGTGGAATGAAAGAAGTATTCGCATTTATTGGTGGATTCATGCCACCCTCAGGAATAAACGGAAAACCAAAATTTTGTGATAGTGTATGCTGGTCAGGCGCTGAATTATCATTAGGTACTTGTGGGCCATCGGGCATGAAACGAACAATACTTCCTCTCTTTTCTGTAGCGGGTTGTTGGCGTCCGAGAATCATACTGCCACTAGTAGACAGAGGAAGATGGGGAAGACTTGGATCAAAGACATTACTGTGTCTTTGGTTTCCAGAGCGATTCCTTTCAGGTTGACGAATTTTGGAACCACTGCTGTCCTGCAAGGGATGCCTTGATCGCTGGGGAACTGAAGAACTAGTTTGACGTACAGGAGGCCCTTGGTCAGCATTTCCGTGAGACACAGACGGATGCAGCAAACCTGGCCTTGCAACCCCATGCATGTTGGTTGTGACTGGAGGGTTCATGTGGCCCTTGGTCCCGTGACTGTCAGTAATCCTCATGGGATTGGACTTCTGTACAGAAACGTTGGGACTTGTGTTTCGACCTTGAATATCTCCTGAGGAAGAAGAACTCGAAAACGGAATATTCAAAGTGCTGTTCCTGGTGTTAATTGCACCCAGGGACATGTCACAACTCTCCCTATTCTGACTCTCACTCTCTCTTCTAATATGGACACTTTCATGAGTTGGGGGACAATTATATTCGATTGCAGAGGAGGGACCACACTGTGTATTCCTCTGATGCTCTGGCAGTGATCTCTGGCTCCCAATGACCTGATCACCCAGGTGAGGGGCAAGTAAACTCTGCATGAAACTTTGGTGACATGTATTTTCACTGTCCCTTGGTGGGACAGCATTTCCTGTTGGGATGCTCTGAACTGGTGGGTAAGGTAATCTCTTTTGGCGGTCAATTGGTGGTGGACCAGGGTTTTGACTAATTCGAAAGGCCTGGGACTGCATACTCCTCAAGGATGACACAGGGTTACCTATTTCATTATTTCTTGAAGACTGTACTTCAAAATTACTCTGGGGCTGCTGACTGGCTCCGCTTGGCTTAAATGTCTGACAGTCAGAAAGGCGGATATCTGAGGTAACAGTATGGTCCACACGACCCTGCATATTATGAATGGCCAAACTCTTATTTCTGGGAACATCAAGGTAGCTTCTCATTTCAAGCTGATCTGAAATTCTGGAACCCTGAATCGATATACCCATTCTCTGCTCTGAGTTGGAAGATGTCTTTCCAATGAGTGCCTCCGCAGAGTAACTTGAAACTCTATTTCTCTCTGGCCTGTGTGGAGTACAAGTCATGTCTGAAGGTCTCGTCACGATACTCGGTTGGGACACCATTTGCTGCTCTATGCCTCTTGATGTCAGAAGCCTCTGCATTGGATTATGCCCAGATACGTGTTCAGAAGAAAGCCCCGCACCTTGCTGCCGGCTCCCCACCTCCTGCTGGTGCATGATGTCTTGACTGAGATGGTTATGGTGACTGCGGCTTGTGGAAGGATTTTCACGGCTCTTCTCTGGCTGGGAGCTTCCAAAGTGTTGCTGCATCTGTTGCTGCATCTGCTGATGGTGGGGGTGTGGCTGACCGCTCTTGGGTCGGGATTGGTCAGTTCCATGGTGCTTGGGTTGTAGAGGAAGCTGAGAGGCCTGAGTGCCCTGGACAAGAGTCCTCTTTTTCTGCATCTGGACTTCCTGTTGCAGGGTTCTCTGTTGGTGGACGTGGGGCTGAGCGTGGACAGAGCTCTCCGCATGAGGTGCGTGATGCTGCAGCTGGTATAAGTGATGCCTCTCTCTTAACTGCCCCGCCTGCTGCTGCTGCTGCTTCAAGTAGAGATGGTTACTATGCAGGTGAGGCGCCCCCTGAGCTGGCACATGCTGCTGCAGGGCCTGCAGATGTTGGCTGGCCTGCGTTTGCTGCTGCTCAGCCACGGAAGGCTGCGAATTGCACTGAACCTCAGTTTGCCTCAACGCAGGGGCCACAAAGTTGTTACCAGGTGGGAATAACCGCGTAAGGCCGTCTCCATGTGCTGGGTTGCTAATAGGCACAACTGAGTTTGACGAGTTGGGAGGGATCTGACTAACCATCATTTGAGTTTGATCGGAAATGCTGTCTGGAGTTCGGCTCATCAGGGACAGACCTTCAAGCCGGAGGGGAGCCGGCTGACAATGCTTTTGACGTTTAGCTGAAGAGAGTAAAAGGTCATCTTGGACAGCACGCTTAGCAGAGTTTTTACGGCTTTCGTGACTTGGCTTTAAGAGTGGCTCTTGAATCTGTGGATTTGGTATGGTACCGGCCATAGTACTGAGCTGTTCTTGGGAGTATTCGGTCATCAGAGATGGGCCAGGAGGCTGACTGCCATAGGAGCTAGATGAAACCGTCAGATTAACCGTGGCAGGAACAGCTGTTGGCTCTGAAGTCTGGGCTAAACCAGCGCAGCTGACCAGAGGATGGCTGATGCTGCTCTGATGGATAAGATTGTTCACACTTAAACTGGTGATGCTTGGCGCCTGAGAAGTCGAAACCTGTAAAGAGGCATTTGATGTTTTCATCCCTATAGAACAACTTGGTTTTTCAAGGGGCCGACCCACAGTTGCTTCAATTGACTCCTGAGAATTAAATTCATTTGGTGTCGCTTCTGCCTGCCCTGGGCCATTCTCTTTAGATATCTGGGTTTTGAAAGGCTGGTCTCCCTCTAAAGAGGATGCTTCGGAAGGCTTTGAAGGAACTTCCCTTATATCAGCCTGGGCGCCAGCTCTTCCCTTCTCAAGGTTCTCCTGGTCAAAAATAGCTCTTGCTGCAAGAGCAACTATATCAGTTTGCTCTACAAAGGTACAGCTGTCACACGTATTAGTCGTTGCACTGCTGGTGACATCCTCTCTAGTTGTTTCAGGAAGCATGGATGCAACTGAGAAACTACGACTACTGCCAGAGCTGGTTGACATGGGGGAGTCAGCCTGCCTACTGGTGAGCAAAGAACCATTAATAACCTCCTGATCAGAGATGCAGGAATGATGCTGTCCTGGATCTCTGTCCTCACTGCTCATCAGTAATAGCTCCTGTTTGGGATGTAAATCAACACTTGAATGGACTATTTTAGAATTTTCTGAAGAAAAGTCAGGATGGTCCACCTGGACTGAAAGAGGTGATTTCTGAGGGTCTTTTTCTTTAGCAAGACCAGAGAGCAGTGCAGTTAAACCCTGCCCCTTTAAGAGACCTGTGGTGTGCACTGTAGCTGATGAACCTTGCTCAGCCCTGCAAGGTTCAGCAATGACTTCTACCTCAGAAACACAGTCAGTACTTGCAGTGCTCGTGGCAGACGACAAATCAGAAACCTGAGAAACCACAACGTGGGGATCGTTCGCAGACGAGATCAACAAGTTGGCTGCAGTGCAGGATTTGGCAGCAGCTGGCAATGCCAAACTAGCTGCTGGCTTATCCTGAGATGTCTCTCGTTGCAAAACGGGGAGAGAATCTTTGGATTTTGCTGGGGCCATTGTAAAATGTTCACTTGTTACGGATTCTTGGGAGGATGAGCTAGACTCTTCTGCTGACTTAGATTTGGGTATGGACTCAGGTATCACTGATTCAGAATTCAGAACATCCAAAGAATGTGAGCCAGAAACACTTACACTATTTACCTGGGACATAGTGACCGATGGTAACACACCGGGGAGGCTGTCCAGAAGTCCATCATTACACGATGGCTCTGTGGAGCCTTCGGTGCTGGGGCAGTCTAACTTACCCACGTCTCTGGCTGGATTCAGGGTGCAGGCTGACTTATTAGTGGCTACGTGTTTCTTGACACTCGGCTTCTTATTCAGCCTTTTGGGCTTCAGGTTAGGAAAACAAGCTACAGTGTTCATTGAGGGAGTGGTCACTAGATTATACGTACTGGGTAGTGTGGCTGAATTCTCCGTTGTCATGGGAGATGCTACAGCTGTTGTTAATGCAACACAGTTAGCTGGGGTGGTTTGACTATTTGCAGCAGTTTGAGGATTGGCAGGCTGGCTAACAGACAGTTGTACACAGCTTTGCCCAGCCATCTGCGATATGCTTTGATTGAGGCTGGCCAAAGCGCCAAATGTATTCAGGGCAACATTGGTATTTGGATCTTCGCTGGTGGTGGGTTGAATAATTTGCATAGGGGTTTGACTTGTAGTTCCTGATGAAGACATCACAGGCTGCAAAGCAAAGAGCTGTCCATTTAAAGAAATCGTTTGAGGCTGTTGTTGGTTTGACATGGTTACAGAAAAAGTCTGTGTTGAATTAGATGCTGATAAAGATGAAGGTCTTGGTAATATGTGGACAAGGTGCTTTCCTCCAAAACTCTGTGGGGCCGAAACATTTTGCACTGAATTGTTAGACCCTATGATAGCACTGGCTCCATTGACAGGGAGTCGAACAGAACCAGGAGGTGGAGCGGAGAGGAGTGGCAAAGGGTTCTGATTAGTTGCCTGTATGATTACTATCTGTTGACCTACTGTTTGGTTGGGAACCTCTGCCCTCATCATTGCTGGGCACGGGGTGGTGCTGGGGGGCTGAAGAATGATAACGTTTTGATTAGCAGGAGCTGCGTTAACAGCAGACCCAACTGGCTGAGCCATCTGAATCACTTGCATTGCTGAATTCAATGGAAGGATACTTTTTGGAGGCTGAGATTTAACTTGTGGCTGGGCAATCAGTGACTGCATAGGTAAAGATGGACAAGAAGGCAAGGTTACAACTACTTGCTCAACTGGCTGCCCATCTGCTGGAAAGGAATTATTCAAGTTGACGCCTGTAGCCACACATCTACTGTGGTTGGCCGTGGTGGGGCTAGTACCAGACTCATTTAATACCGGAGTCACAGCAGAAGATGGTGTCTGGCTTAAGGGCTGAATAGTGTTTCCCGCCAGTTGCAAAGTAGTCCACGTCGTCTGCGTGTTTCCAGCTGAGGAAATTCGGGTAAGGCTATTAATGTTTTTCAAATCTGAAGCACTAACAGCTGAAGAAGGCAAAGAACAAGAAAGAGTCCAACCACTGTCCACAGGGTTTGCAGAAAGGGTGCTCACAGGGGTGGTGGTCTCCTCTCCTCCAGGGGCAGACGGGGCCACCACCGCAGTAACACTTGTCAAGTCTGCACCCTTGCTAATGCTCGCTGGACAAGAATCACCTGCAGATCTTGGAGGCTGGGAGCAGACTGTCGTGGTAACGGAAACAACAGAGGTGGTTTGAAAGTCACCTCTGCACTCCTGTATGCCCAGGCAGGACTTGCTTCCTTGGTGTCCTTTAGTGGCAGTTGCTGAGCAGCTGGGGGAGATGCTTGTGGCACAAGGGACTGTTTTCTTCAATAATTTGGGGCTCTCTTGCCCATTCTTATTTTCAGAAGAATTTTGATCCTTTAGACATGTGTGCAATGAATGATGCTGGGGTGGTACAGGCCCGACAGGGACAGTCATCAGTGAGCCACTGCTGGCACCAAGCACACTCGACTCGCTTTCGGAGGTGGAAATCTCAAGAATATTTTGAGCAGAAATGGTAGCAGGAAGACAAAGAGGAACAGGCTGGTTGGCAGCCAATGCAGAAACCGTGGTCTGATGCCATGGCTTGTTTTCAGAAGGGTAAACTCCAGAAATAGACACAGGAGTCACAAGATTGCAAGTCCTCTGTACTGGTACCACATTGGCAGTTTGCTTCTGTAAATTATGCCCAACGTTAAAGGTTATCCCCTGAACAGCTGTTCCCTGGCTATTTCCACCAGGCTGACTCCCGCTGGAATAAACAATGATATTCTTTTGAACCTGGTCACTGGGAATAACAACAGAGACCTTTGAGTTTTTAAGATTTCCTTTCCAGTGGATTGTGGGGTCATCATATAAACATATGTCATTTGCTTTCAGTAATTCAATATATCGGCCATTTTCTTTTTGAATTTCTTCCAGTTGCTTACGTAGCTTTTTAATTTCTTCAGCTACAATATCAAAAACAAAAATGAAAAAATTACCTCTAAGTGTCAATATTTATAATAATTTAAGAAACAGCTGTATACTAAACTACTGAATACTAATTTTAGCATTCTAAATACCTCAATTGAGAATCTTCAGCTCTTTTCTAATATAAGTTCTTTCTTCTTTTTAGAATGGTGTCTCAAATCTCTATCCTAATCCTTTGAAAAGTATGTATCTTTAAAGGTCAACAATTCAAAGGTCAGAAATTACTCATAATGTAGAAATCTCAAAATTCCAAAATTCAAAATAGGGCAGCAAGGAAAGACATACTGATGTCATGGTAACATGCTAGGAAAATAACACTGAATATCAATATAATAGCATTTAAATGTTGCAATAACTAACATTACTTTATGGTGGTAACAGAGAGTTTTTTTTTTTTTTTCTTTTTTTTGGCCCCTCTGCACGACTTTCAGGATCTCAGTTCCCCAACAAGGGACTTAACCTGGGACCACGGCAGCGAAAGCCCAGAATCCTAACCACTAGGCCACCAGGGAACTCCCGACAGTCTCTTTTATAAATGGCTTTAAACTGGTTTCTATCTTACCCTTTGAAACGACAGAGACCAAGCAGAACATGTAAGAAGTAAGATGGGAGAGTGCTGAAGCAAGGACCACTTTTTCCTTGGTAGGGCCAATGTGTGTATGCTGGTGAGTAATGAAGATGTCCGTGATGCCCTACACTGTTTTAAAGGAGACAGCCTCAACCACGGATACTAAGGGTCAGCCTTGGCTGTTGGTAAGTATGCTCTGTGACCCTGTACATCCCCACCTGCCGTGCCATAGTAGGTATTCTCCCCCATTCCCTCCGCCAAAGGCAGCCGATCCTCAAGGCCAGTACCTTATGAGGTAGCCTGAAGTAACAAGCTCTGTTCCAACAAGGAGGAGCTGAGACTATCAGATTGTTTTTCTCAGCTATTTAAAGAAAGAGCCACAGAAGAAAGATGCCAATGTGCTATGGACATTAGAAATTAAAGGACAATTATCATGGACCAAATAATAAAGAAGATGGTTCTCACTTATTGTGCACTTACTCTATGCCTGGCGCTTTTCATTCACTGTCTCATTTAACGATAATAATAATAACAACAACAACAACAGGTAACACTTATCAAGCATTTACTCTTGTGCTGCGCTTTAAGTGCTTTACCTGTGTTATCTCTTTTAATCCTCATAACAACCACGAGATGGGACAAACACCTTTGTCATCATCACTTTTAGCTGTAAGAAACAGGTTCAGAGTAGCTATATAATTTGCCTAAAGTCGACTAGATAGATGCTATGATTATCCTCATTTTAAGACAGGGAAACTGACACTTGGAGAGGTTAAGTAACTGGCCAAAGGTACTGAGTGAGCAAAGGAAGTCAAGGCTCAAACCCAGGTGGGCCTGACTCCCAAGAGCACTGCTGTGGCCACTGTGCAAGACTGTCATGTGGACAGTGAGTATGCGGAGGAAGCTGCTGGGAAAAGAAGAGAGAGCAGATACAAAACAGAACCAAAGAAAGGATCATGACCGCGATGACAACACGGTAGGACTTAAGGGGCCTCGGGTGCTGCCCCAACCCCTGGCCTGGCTGTTCAGCTCTTCCTGAACCGCCTGCAACTTGTATTTCTTCAAGTTTCCCTTTTCCCTAGGGTAACTCGATTGCCTCAGATGCTGGACTGTGAAACCAGAGGAGTCCTCATTAGAAAAGTCTATACATCACTCTAGCCTTACTATCCCTTTTGTGGGTGCCTCAAAATGGTTACCAAATATTGATTATGTATCTAATTGCCTGACAGCATCATAAAACAGGACCTGGACCATAAAAGACAGCTGACTGAGGGGAGGGGTAAGTTGTCAGCTAACTGAAAGTAAACAAGAATTCAGACTGCCGACCTTCTGGATGTGCTTTCCAGCACTTCTTACAATAAACACAGCCCAGCATTGCTCCCACATCAGCAAATTCTGAGGTTTGTCTCCTTTTAAGGTGACCTACTGAGTTGTCACAGGAGATTCTCATTTTTCTTTTTAGCTGTTACAAGGAAACCTTCTCTCCAATGCAAATGGGAAAAGAGAACTCATCTGATAGCATAAAAAAGTCACCTCTAAAAATCAAATGTTATTAAATGACCAGGCAGTCTCACGCACACATTATATGCAGTATGAACAATTATGAACTGAATGTTTTGGCCTTCAGAGTTAACTCCTAGTTAAGTCCTGGCACAGGCGTATCTTTATCTGTTTTAAGTTACACTGAGCAGGACTCCCGCTGCATCCTCTTATGGGATTCCCCTAGCTGGAAGATCCACCTGGAAGGAAGGAAATCCAGTATTATTTGCATCATGATCCAGTATTATTTGCATCATGAGTTTAGCAAACACGAAGTACAAGAAGAGTAAAAAATCAAAATTGTGTATGCCTACAAGGTTAGAGTTGCTCAAAGAAGGGGGAAAAGAGGTCAACTAGGTTGAATTTATTTGCAACACTATTCTCACAGGCCCACCCAATGCATGATCTTAATGAACTGGGGCAAAAAAGCCTTCTGTATCCTAATATAAGTTGCACTGTGACACAAAGGCCTGAACATTGAAAAAACAACAGAAAGTAAGAATCTTAAAATCTTTACCTTGTTCATTGTTTCCTCCATTAAGCAGGAGTTCATCGTTTTGCCTTTTCAGTTCTGTTATATACTTAAAGGCTTGGTCCAGGATCATATTCTTGCTCTGCCAAAGAAAATCAACCATTTAAAAGTTTCACTGAAGGGTAAGAACTTGCCACAATAAAGTTAAAGCTTTGGTTTTATCACATATATGTGATACGTATCTTTTCAAAATTTAAAACTGCCACCATATTCAAAACTTCTACTGTTCCTCTTTCATTTAGTAAGTATTTATTGAGGCTCTGTTCTAGGCACTGGGGATATAATAAACTAAAGGGACAAAGTTCCTGACCTTGAGGAATATTATTTATTTATGAGGAACTATTATAAATTAATATCTATTTATATTTATAAATAAAATTAGGTGGTGATAAATATTATGAAGAAAAAGCAAGTAGGGTACTTCACTCACTGTTAATCTAGTCACCTCCCTTGCCCGGTCTAGGTTTGAGTTTAGATGCATCTTTCTCTAGGAACTCTTCCCTGGGCCTCTCTGTTCTAGAACTCTATATTTCCTTGGCTAGATGGTAGGTATTATTCCCCTCTTACTATGATATTTACTGTGTGCTTTATTATTCCAGATCACAGAAGAGCATAATGGATGGGAGCGCAGATTCCCCCACTTAGCATTTCTGTAACTGGGGAAAGTTACTTAGTCTTTCTAAACCTCAGTTTTTCATTTGTAAAATGGGGATAATAAAAGTACGTACCTTGAAGGGTGTGGTAAGGATTAAAGTCTTTAATATAGAGAGAGCATGTAACACTCTGAGAACACAGTTAGTGGGGTATGGAAAGTGCTTAATAATTGCTAGCTTCTTGTAGCTACTGTTTGTCAGGTCCTACGTTAAGTACGTCAAATGCATTATTTCTTGGACTCATTAGAAGAACTATATTGTTTTTCCTTATTTGTTCAGCTTTATTGAGGTATAATTGACAAATAAAATTGTAACATATTAAAAAAATAATAGTAAAGTAGGGTAAGGAGGGGGCCAGAGAGATGGCAGAGGTTACTCTGTACTGTGGACTGAATGTGTGTGTCCCCCTACAATTCATGTTGAAGCCCTAATCCCTGATGTGATGGTATTTGAAGGTGGGGCCTTTGGGAGGTAATTAGGTCATGAGGATAGATCCCTCATGGATGAGATCACTGCCCTTAGAAGAAAAGACATGAGAGAGGTGATCATTCTCTCTGTCATGTGAGGACACAACCAAGAAGAAAGCCCACATCAGGAACCGAACCCGGTGACACCTTGATCTTGGACTTCCAGCCTCCAGAACTGTGAGAAATACATTGTTGTTATTTAAGCCACCCAGGCTATGGTAATTTTCTTATAGCAACCCAAACTGACCAAGACATTCTGCTACAATCTATTTAATATAGGGAGGCTGGGGAAGGTCTCTCTGTAAGGTGATATTTAAGGAAAAATCTGAAGGGAGTACAAGAAATTATGCCCTGTGGATATGTGGAGGAAGAAGGCTCAGGTATCAGGATCAGCAAGGACAAAGGTCCTCAGGCGGGGCTGAGTTTGGCATGTTGGAGGAATAGTAAGGAAGTGAGTGAGACTAGAGTCAAGTATATTGGGAACAGTAAGAGGAGAGAAGCCAGAGAGAGTCTTCAAGACCATGGAAAGATTTTAGATTTTAATGTTATTCTTTACTCTGTCAACCACAACTACAAACTGTTGAGATAACAATGTCACTTGATTGAGTTTTGGTGTCATGCTCCCAATATATTCCATTCCTAAGTTTTCTCAAAATGATCGTATTTTAGGTCAAAGTTCCTGTATTCTTTACTTAAATTTTTAAAATTGAAAATATAATATATGCATATGGCAAAAAAAATGTAAATAATATGAAGAGATATATAATGAAAAGTACATTCCTTTTGACTTTAGCCCTCCAAACCCCTTTCCGGAGTCAACAACTGTAAGTTACTTATGTATCGTTCCAGAAATATTCTATGCCAATACATATATATATATATAAAAATCTTTTTTTAAAAACCCAGATAGAAGGATACTATAAACAGTATGTTACATGGATGCAACTAGAGATTATCATACTAACTGAAGTAAGTAAAAAAGAGAAAGACAAATACCATATGATATCACTTATATGTGGAATCTAAAATACAGCACAAATGAACCTATCCATGAAACAGAAAGAGACTCACAGACATAGAGATCAGACTTGTGGTTGCCAAGGGGGAGGCGGGGAGGGAGAGAGATGGACTGGGAGTTTGGGGTTGGTAGATGCAAACTATTACATTTAGAATGGATAAACAATAAGGTCCTACTGTACAGCACAGGGAATTATATTCAGTCTCCTGGGATAAACCATAATGGAAAAGAATATTAAAAAAAAGAATGTATATATGTGTATAACTGAGTCACTTTGCTATACAGCAGAGATTGTCACAACACTGTAAGTCAACTGTACTTCAAAAAAAAATTTAAGTATGTTACATTATTTTGTTTTAATTTTCAAAAATATATTTTGGGGACTTCCCTGGTGGTGCATGGTTAAGAATCCGCCTGCCAATGCAGGGAAACAGGTTCGATCCCTGGTCGGGGAAGATCCTACGTGCCGTGGAGCAACTAAGCCCGTGCTCCACAACTACTGAGCCTGCGCTCTAGAGTCCACGTGCCACAACTACTGAAGCCCGCATGCCTAGAGCCCGTGCTCCACAACAAGAGAAGCCACCGCAGTGAGAAGCCCGCGCACCACAACAAGGAGTAACCACCGTTTGCTGCAACTAGAGGAAGCCCATGTGCAGCAACAAAGACCCAGTGCAGCCAAAAATAAAATGAATTAATTAATTAAAAAAATATATTTATATATCTTGGATGGTATGGTCATTTTATGGATCTTTGAATCCTTGAGCATGGTATATCTTTCCATCTGTTTGTGTTGTCTTTAATTTCCTTCATCAGTGTCTTAAAATTTTCCAAATATAGGTCTTTTACCTCCTTAGTTAGATTTATTCCTAGGTATTTGATTCTTTTTGATATGACTAAAAATGGGATTGTTTTCTTAATTTCTTTTTCAGATAGTTTGCTGTTAGTGTATAGAAATGTAACAGATTTCTGTATATTAATTTGTATCCTGCAACTTTACTAAATTCATTAATGAGTTCTAGTAGTTTCCTGGTGGCATCATTAGGATTTTCTATGAAGAGTACCATGTGTTCTGCAAACAGTGACAGTTTTACTTCTTCCTTTCCAATTTGGATTCTTTCTATTTGCTTTTCTTATCTGATTTCTGTGGCTAGCACTTCCAGTACTATGATGAGTAAAAGTGGCAAGAGTGGGCATTCTTGTCTTCTTAGAGGAAATACTTTCAGCTTCTTACCATTGAATATGATGGTAGCTGCGGGCTGTCATATATGGCTTTATTATGCTGAGGTATGTTTTCTCTAAACCCACTTTGTTGAGAGTTTTGATCTTACGTGGATGTTGAATTTTGTCAAAAGCTTTTTCTGCATCTGTTGAGATGATTATATGATTTTTATTCTTCAATTTGCTAATATGGTGTAACACATTGATTGCTCTGCAGACAGTGAACCATCCTTGCATCCCAGGGATAAATCCTTCTTGATCATTGTTTATGAACCTTTTAATGTACTGTGGAATTCAACTTGCTAACATTTTGTTGAGGATCTTTGCATCTATGTTCATCAGTGATACTGGCCTGTAATTTTTGTGCTCATGGATTGGAAGGACTAATATTGTTAAAATGAGCATACTACCCAAGGTAATCTACAGATTCAATGCAATCCCTATCAAAATACCAATGGCTTTTTTCACAGAACTAGAACAAATAATTTTAGTATTTGTATGGAAACACAAAAGACCCCAAATAACCAGAACAATCTTGAAAAAGAAGAACAAAGCTGGAGGTATCATGCATGATTTCAAATTATACTACAAAGCTACAGTAATCAAAACAGTATGGTACTGGGACTTCCCTGGTGGTCCAGTGGTTAAGACTCCATGCTTCCAATGCAGGGGATGTGGGTTCAATCCCTGGTCGGGGAACTAAGATCCCACATGCCGTGCGGCATGGCAAAAACAAACAAACAAACAAACAGTATGGTACTATCATAAAAACAGACACATAGAGCAATGAAATAGAATAGACAGCCCAGAAATAAACCTATGCACTTATGGCCAATTAACCTATGACAAAGGAGGCAAGGATACTTTGGGAAAAAAGACAATCTCTTTATTAGGTGGTGCTGGGAAAACTGGACAGCTACAAGTAAGAGAATGAAATTAAAACATTTTCTCAGACCATATACAAAAATAAACTCAAAATGGATTAAAGACCTAAATGTAAGACTGAAAACCATAAAACTCCTAGAAGAAAATATAGGCAGAACGCTCTGACATAAATTGTAGCAATATTTTTTTGGATCTGTCTCCTCAGGCAAGGGAAACAATAGCAAAAATAAACGAAAGGGACTACATCAAACAAAAGCTAAGACAGTGTCCTTTCATAAAGCAAAAGTTGAGACAAAGGTAGAACCTGATAATGCCCACCTACTGCACAGTGAATGAAACTATCAACAAAACAAAAAGGCTGCCTACTGAATGGGAGAAGATATTTGCAAATGATATATCCAATAAGGAGTTAATATCCAAATATACAAAGAACTCATACAACTAAATATCAAAAACCAAACAACCCAATTAAAAAATGGGCAGAGGATCTGAATAGACATTTTTCCAAAGAGGAAATGCAGATGGCCAACAGGCACATAAAAAGATGCTCAACATCAGTATCATGAGGGAAATGCAAATCAAAACTACAATGAGATATCACCTCCCACCTTTCAGAATGTCTGTTATCAAAAAGACAACAGGGACTTCCCTGGTAGTCCACTGGGTAAAACTCCGTGCTCCCAGTGCAGGGGTCTGGGTTCGATCCCTGGTTGGGGAACTAGATCCCGCATGCATGCCACAACTAAGAGTATGCATGCCACAACTAAAGATCACGCATGCCACAACGAAGATCCCATGTGCCGCAACTAAGACCTGGAGCAACCAAATAAATAAATAAATAATTTTAAAAAACAGAAAAAACAAACAAACAGAACCCAAAAACAACAAATAAGAAGTGTTGGCGAGGATGTGAAGAAAAGGGAACCTGCATGTCCTGTTGGTGAAAATGTAAATTGGTGCAGTCACTATGGAAAACAGTATGGAGACTCCTCAAAAAATTAAACATAGAATGACCATACAATCAAGCAATTCCACTCCTGGATATTTATCCAAAGAAAACAAAAACACTAATTCCTAAAGATATATGCATCCCTATGTTCATTGCAGCATTATTTACAATAGCCAAGATATGGACACAACCTAAGTCCTCATCAATAGATGAATGGATAAATAAGATGTGACATGTGTGTGCATATATCTATATCTACGCTATACTTTCTAAAGGCTGTATTTATTTTGTTTACCAGTCTATTACTGATAAATACTTAAGCTATGAAAGAAGAATTTCGTTTTTTTTATTCTTCAGCTTTTAAAAATGTTACAGTGAATGTTCAAGCTCTACCCAGTATTTATACTATTAACTATCTCCAGTACTTTATCTGATAGCTCTCTTCATGTAGGAGTCAGTGATTTAGGGCTTTGGTTCAGCAAGTTACAATTTTGGGTCCCTTAGGCTGGGTCCCATCAGAAATCCAGTATAACCCAGGAAACACCGTACTTTAGAGAAAGAAACTAAGATAGTGTCCTTTCTTAAAGCAAATGTCGAGACAAAGGCAGAACCTGATAATGCCCACCTACTGCTTCTCTACTGCAGATGGGGGTGGGGACATGCGGCAATAGTTAAGAAAATCTAAATCTATTCAGCTTCTGGAGACCAAATACTGACTTCCATTGCACATTCTAGGGCACCAAGAAAGAGAAATGATTATGGTTTCCTTTCAGATAAACTTGTAGGAATAAAAGCCAAGGGGAGGAACGTTTTATTGGGCAAACACCAGTGCTTAGTGAGCAGCTACTATACATTGATATGTGGAGAAAGAAAAACAATCAGAAGACATAGTACAGTACCTGCCCTTAAGTTTGCCTGTGTGTTAAGGAAACAGAAAGTACCTTTTTAAAAAGACTAAAAAAGCACATTTATGCAAGACTAGGTATCATCTTGTAGGGGAGAATGAAAAGAAACTGAATTGTAAGACCTTGCTGAGGGAGACAGTGTTGTGAAGTGAACACATTGATCTGGCCCTCCCCACCAAAAGCCTGGGATGGTTTGGGACTGGGAAGCTCCAGCTACCCCAGAAGGTGGGGTGAGGCATGGGTTAAAACTGAGGGGACTGATAGAAAGATTCTTCTTTTGCAGTAATAAGAACTACACACACTCACACACACACACACACACACACACACACACACACATCCTATGCAGCTGGATGACTTCCCCTCTTCCCCAACCACAGGAGACAAGTTTATTTTCTGTGAAATTTGAACCAGAAGATTTCAGCCTCAAGGATACTTACTTGGCACAGAAGTGGACAAGATGAGGCTCCTAAATGAAAACAGGGAGGTAAAGTAAAATCCTGCCTTCTAGAGCATGAGACTCTCCAGCACCCCTTCCCCAGCCCAGCTCCCAGAAAAATGGCAATGAGCCTTATAGTTCTTTTCCCACCATTCCCACTCCTAGGTAGGGTGCTGAAGGATCCTTCTCCGGAAAATAAAAATTAATAGCTAACCCCCAAAGAAGAAATCTACAAATACTGATATTGTTTAGTTCAGCAACAATAACAAAAACATCAGCTCACTAGCCAATCACCGGACAGTTAGGACCACCAAACCACAAGCCTGTTCAATCAGCTTTTTAATGCCTCGTTCTCAAATATGAAAAAGACAGCTAAGTATCATTAAACATTTAAGGAATGTCTCCAAAAAGAAAGACAAAACATCAAAACAGAGGAGGGAAAAGGAAATCAGAAGAAACAAAGACAATATAGAAAACAGAAGAAACATTTAAAAAAACCAAAACCCTATATAATATTCTCAAAGCTGAGATGATATTATATCCATAAAAAAACATGTATGAAAAGGAACAAAGAGAATAAGAAAAAGAAGACTTGGAAATTAAAAATATAAGAGCTGAAATTAAAAACAGAGGAGTTGAAAGAAACCAACTAATTGAGATTGAAAAGGAAGGGTAGAGGGTTCCAGAAGTAAAGGTTCAAAGGAAAAATTGGGAACATGGAAATTATGTGGCAATTTGACCATATAGAAACTGTAGTAAGAGACTGTTGGAGGTGTGGAAAGAATTAAAGATAGGCAGGTATATAGAAAATTGAGCAAATGAAAAACAATGAGGCAATTATTAACTCTAAAAAACCATTAATGGCAGGGAACAAAAAATAATCATTCTGAGCACAGAAACAACTTAGGGAATTATCTGATCACAAGCAATTGGTGAAAGTATGAGAGGATTTCTCACCTGTTTCAGCGCAGGGGAGCATGGGATCAGCTCTCCTATTCTGTTTATCCCAGCATTGATTTTCTTCTTTCTATGCCTCTCCACTAGATAGAGGAAAAATTCATTTATCAAACCTTACAATACTACTGCCAAAGTGTCTCATTCTCCCTGGGTAAAGAAATTTTAGGTAAAGAAATACCTAAGAAAGTCTTATCAAATAGTATCTACTGAATACAAATAACTACAATAAGATTTCTAAGAATGTCATATTCTAGGTTTAGTGTTATGGAAATCAATATAAGCCATACCATTCATTAGGATTTAAAATAATGGAATCTATAATAATTAAATTCAAATTATAAACACAATGTGCTAATACTACATTACTCTTAGGCATTATTATATTTCAAGTAATTATTAGAGATTCTAATGATAACTAAATTACAAGAACCCACTAGCTATGTTACTAGAAAGCTGCTTCTTTATAGCAAATCGGCAAATTAGACCTTTCTAGACAGATTAAAGAACTTTAACACACCTTTTAGGCTGACTAGAAGGCATTTTTGGAATAGAAACGGCTATTAGTTGTGACTTAAAATAGACAAGAAAAGGCATTGGTTTATTTTTTTCTATGGGGTCTGTGCTGTTCACTTTGGCCCATCTAAGAAACTGAACAACTGACAACTTCTCAATTAACTGAGCAATGTTCCAGGCTTCCGTGCTACAACTTTAAAAGTTGTATGAAAGGGGCAAGAAGATACAAGCGATGATCTAAATAGTTTTTCTATAAGACACTGTAAATAGAAAAATCAGTCTACTTTCTGTCAGTTTTCTAAAACCTTCCTTTTTACAAAGGACTTCAGCGCTTCTAAGAGGATGATCTTTCAGATATAGCATAAGTAGGTCTTGTTTTTCAAAATATATACTTTTTGCTTCATAATCTAGCAGTAAGAACATCCTTTCAATGACATCCATTTACTCTCTCTTAATAAATTACTATCAGGACATATTTATGGTCCTATGTGACATTTGATTCTAATAAAAAGATTTAGTTCATATGGCCAAAAAAATTAGATTTATTGATGTGGCCAAAAAAAAAAAAAACCCACAAAGCAATAAACTATAGCTCACCTTTCTTCTGAATTCTCTAACAATAGTATTTGCTGTTATCTAAGAGCATATTTTTTAATGTGTGTAGATAAAACAACAAGAACAACAACATTAAGACTCTATCCACAGTGATAAAAGGGAATTCAAAGGTAGTAAACTCCCATTCTGGGGAACAGCTATGTCCTACCAGTGTTCAACACAACTTTCCATAGATAAAGTTTTCCCCAGGGTCCTTTCCTTCGGGAAGGGAAGAGATTATTTATAGAGTAATAGAAATTGAGTCTAAAATGTATATTTTTAGATCTGACTGTAGTCCCTGATGGAAAATAAAATGTTAAAAATGTACCAAATTGTCAATGTATGCACAATTACTTCTATCAATGTTTACCTGGCTGTGGCCTCTAATTTTGACGTTTGAGATAAAAATCAAATATTTTTTTCTACATTTCTTCTTATAATTGAGAACTCCACAGCTTAATTTAAGACTGTTCACATTTCAAGTACCTTTAAGATTTACAGCTGCTCCCCATTTCTTCCCTACTCCTGTAGGCAGCTAGCCCACTCTAGAATTTCTACAGAGGTACATACTCTTCACTCTTTTCAGAAGGAGTATATCTGAATTCCTCAGTGGGTGAAATCACTTAAAACACTAGCTCCAGGGGTATATTAATCCTTAAATTATTTAATAGACTGTGAATCAGAAAATGATAAGCCATCTTCATGAGACTTAGGGAGTATTTTGTCAACTAAAAACAATATAGAACAAATTATTTTGTATTAAATAAGTAAGATACAAGGGTGTATTGTACAACACAGGGAATACAGTCAATATTTTATAATAACTATAAATGGAATATAACCTTTAAAAGTTTGAATCACTATGTCATACACCTGTAATTTATATAACATTGCACAAGTATACTTCAATATAAAAAATGCAAAAAAAAAAAAAATAACCCAAACAATAAAGGAACACTTTCCTAAAATGTAATGAATAATGATTCTGTGCTTATAACATAAAAACACAATCAACTGCAGTATAATTTCATTTTGAATGCAAAAAGTGCTAACAAATAAAACTTAAATTGCTGTTTCTACCTGCATTGTGTGTCTCCCGATTTTTCTTTCTGAAACAAAAAGTACAGATAAAAGGAACATGAAAATAATAGGAAAATATTTTACATTATATTTTGAGAACCATAAAAATTAATTTTATGAATTTGTATTTGTTGTATCAATGAGAAACCATTTGAAGGAAAATTTTCTTAATAATATATTATGGTATAAAAACCTAACTGCAGATACATCAATATAAAGTTAGAATTCAAAATTTTCTCAAAGTAACTACAATTCTCCATTTTTCCATACCCAGAAGTCATTGGTTGGGAAGTAAGGCAATCATTGACAATCTTACCTATTTGAAAAATGTACTTAAGGGGCTAGTCAGCTCTCTAAGTGATGTGCCAAGTACAGCTGCCCCTTGAACAACATGGGTTTGAACTACACGGATCCACTTATACTTGTATTTTCTTCAATAGTAAATACTACAGTACCACAGGATCCACAGTTGGTTGAATCCATGGATATGGAGAACTGTGAACAGGAAGTCTGGCTATACTCCTAGCTACACGCTGTTCAAGCGTCAACTGTTGGTGATTTCTTTTTTTTTATAAATTTATTTTATTTTATTTTATTTATTTTTGTCTGCATTCGCTCTTCATTGCTGCACGCAGGCTTTTTCTAGTTGCGGTGAGCGGGGGCTACTCTTTGTTGCAGTGCATGGGCTTCTCATTGCAGTGGCTTCTCTTGTTGCGGAGCACGGGCTCTAGGCGCGCGGGCTTCAGTAGTTGTGGCTCGCGGGCTCAGCAGTTGTGGCTCACAGGCTCTAGAGCGCAGGCTCAGTAGTTGTGGCGCACGGGCTTAGTTGCTCTGGAGCATATGGGATCTTCCCAGACCAGGGCTTGAACCCATGTCCCCTGCATTGGCAGGTGGATTCTTAACCACTGCACCACCAGGAAAGTCCCTGTAGGTGATTTCTGATGTTTGCTCTGGCACCTGGCCAGGGGTAGGGATGAGTATGTACAGAAAACAAGCAATGGTACAGAAGAAACTTGTAATCCCCAGGGAGGGAAGTGTGGTAGTCACTAGCACTCACGCACTAACAACTGGCATCTGAGCCATCTTTTGCATTTATGTACCTTAGGTTATCCAAACTCTTACATTTTCTTAAAAGCTAATCTACTAAAAACACCAATTTTCCCTTTTATGTACAATTACTCAATACATAAGAATTCTTTAATAGCTATTTGGTAAGGAAAGAAAATAATGATTTTAATATTTAATAATGGAAGCGTTGGCCATGCAATTCTAAGCAGAAACATTGCCCAAAATGCTAGAAATTTTGAAGGAGGTATTATACAAAGAACCAGAACTAATACTGTACTAATGTGCGTATTGGCATTAATGGTTTGTAATGTCACAAAATGTCTGTTGAAACAGACTGCAGCCTAAGTGAACTTAGTATCCACCACAAAGACTAATATTGAGGGCAAGTAAAAATTTCAGGAGAAACTAAACATTTAGCATAGATTAGGTATTATACTATTTTAACTACTGATAGTCATTTTATTTCTTACACTGCTAGTAGAATTTAAAGGACAGGTAAATTTTAATTATGTACCCCTTTCAGTAAATCTATTTATATTTATCCACACCTATTTTTGAAGAGTAATGGTTTTCTAGGCATCCAAATGAAAGTTCCCTAAAGGACTAACTATTTAGCAAAGTGGGGACTAATTCTGCCTCTTATCTGCCAAACTATATTATTTTTGGATTGTGTCTTCATACCTGTGCTGCTTTTTTGTAGGAGTCTCATTCTCTGTCATTTCTGGCATGGTTACGGTGATAGGAACCTACAAGGCATGGAAAGACATGTCAGAAAGTCTAAAGGCATTCTAGTATCTTGGAGAAACTGATTAATAGCAATTTGGTTTGAATACCAAGACGCTAAGAAATAAAAGTGACATCATGAAAAAGCACTGCATTAGGTGTTGTAGATAAGTACAAGAAGATAGGACAAAAAATATTATAACCAGCAGGTGGAGAACATGGTGAATGTCAAATGTAAGGTATAGCCAGAAAGTGCTTGAGAAGATTGGAGGAGAGAAAGGTCATTTTAGGTTTGGAAATCAAGAAAAGCCTAAAGGGGGTGTAGATTTGAGCAAGACCTGGAAAGACAGGTAAAACACACTTGTTGGGAGAGTATGTTCTTTGTTCATGATACTGTTTGTTCATGACACAAAATTTAAAACAATGGTCCTCCTCTCTGAATGCAGAAAAAACAAAAGTGACAAGTACACAAATAAATCATATTCCATACATGGAAGCAAGCATTCATTCATTTATTCATTCACTCATTTGCCAGGCTTCTTTCATTTCAAACTGCTAGAAGTCTTAAACATTACCACTTGAGAATCGTTAAAAATCTGAGTTTGAAAATTCTATTTATATTTAAAATACCATGATACTAAAGAATATATGTATAATATGGAAATATACACCTATGCCAAAAAAGCCTGAAAGCAAATACATTAAAATATTAATCACAGTTATATAAGGCCAGGAATATTATAGGTGACTTCTTTCTCTTTTCTGATTTTTCAGAATTTTGTAATGACAACTTTAATGCTTTTAAATCCCAGGGATTGACAACTTTTCAAAAGAGGTCTGTCAAGTTGGGATACCTGTTCTGATACACTGGAGGAGGCTGCAAGAGCAGTTCCCTATTTTCTCTTTGAGAGAAAAAGAAGGCAGCAAGTAAGGAACCAAAGTCAGCGTGAGTTTAAAATCTGGTTCTGCCATTTCCTAGCTGTGAGGTCCTGGGCAAGTTATGTAACGTCTTGGAACCTCAGATGCTTCATCTCGAAAGTGGATCATAATCACAGTATCTAGATTATTGGGCTGTTTCAAGAAAGGAATGATGAAATAATGCAGGGAGAGGACAACAGCATGGTGCCTAGCTGGAGTAAGAATTTAATCAACATTGGCTATGGATATTAATGAGGTATTTCAGGTTAAGGCTTTAGCTCTAGAAAGGAGGGGGAAGGGTCCTGGGAAAGAATGAAGTAGATGCAGACAAGGTGCTGACAGAAAAGTACTAACTGAAGCAGCCTGAGGAGAAATGTGTGCTCTAGACCCATTTCCAGCAGCTTATTCCAACCTTCTCCCTAACATTTATGAAGGTCCAGATCAGCCTAAAAAACAAGTTCACATTAGATAACCACAGACTGACAATGCGGGACACGTGAGTAAATAAATCAATCCCTGTCACCTTTCTCACCCAAGGGCTTGCAGAATTTCTTCACTTTTGATTCCTGGCTTCCAACGCCTCCCGTTTCTGATCCAAATCTATCATCTTCTGCCAGAAGATGGTCTATAAGTTATGTTTTCTTCTTACTACACAAGAGAAAAATCAGTGAATGTTTATAGGTTTCCATTAGCAGCATGGAAAACAAGGACTAGCAACCTAGAGCAGGCAGGCAGATTTTCTGTGGCATACAGAATGATCCTGAATTCTCCCCACCTCTCAAAAGTTAATGAACCTGGTTGCTTTCAAAAGTCACTTCCCCGTGGGTTATGAGTGCTCCACCCTGCACAAAGATGGTAGCACAGCAACCATTGGACAGTCTCCAGGAGGTGATTCTCCCCTTTCTAATGCATGCTCAGTGTTCCTTGCCCTCTGCTGTCCTCAATTCTAAAATTATCTTTCCTTCAATCTCCTACTTCCCCATTCTCTCTTGTGCGAATGACTGAAAACTTACTCAAGGACCTACCACTAAGGCACCAGGAAGACAGCCCTCAGATCTGCACATTGTCTGTGCTCTTAAAAAATGCAAATATGGGGAGGGGAATTCCCTGGTGATCCAGTGGTTAGGACTCAGCACTTTCACTGCCAGGGCCTGGGTTCAGTCCCTGGCCAGGGAACGAAGAGCCCACAAGCCTTGCACCATGGCCAAAAAAAAAAAAAGCAGACATATGGGGGCTTCATCCCAGACAAATGAGAAGTGCTAGGTAGGGCCCAGGAATCTGTATTTTCAACAAGGTCTCTGGGTGATTTTTTTCTTTTTCTTTTCTTCTTTTTTTTTTTTTTTGGGACCCGGGGCCGGCCCCCCGGGCCCGGCCCCCCCCCCCCCTTGGGGGATTTTCCCGGACCCGGGCACGTACCCGTGTCCCCTGCCTCGGCAGGCAGACCCTCAAACCCCTGCCCCCCCGGGGAAGCCCTTCTTTTTTTT